>NC_053026.1:572956197-573124195 GCF_003073215.2 Triticum urartu | reverse complement strand
CTCAACATCCAGCTTGCCCCAGTGCACCTTAGCACGGTCTAGGGCCCTACGGGCACCTTCAATGCAGACGGAGCGCTTGATGACTTCGAGCCTTGGACAGGCCTCCACCAGCCGCCGCACCAGCCCGAAATAGCTCCCAGGCAGAGCCTCTCCAGGCCACAGCCGAACTATGAGGCCCTTCATGGCCTGTTCGGCCGCCTTGTGGAGCTCGACCAGTTGCTTCAGCTGGTCGCTCAGGGGCACGTGGTGTCCGGCCTCAGCATACTGAGACCAGAACACCTTCTCTGTCGAGTTGCCCTCCTCGGCTCGATAGAATGCGGCGGCATCGGACACACTCCGGGGAAGATCTGCGAACACTCCTGGAGAGCTCCGGATTCGGGTAAGTAACAAGTAACTCACGTTTATGTGTTTGCTTTGCATAAAGAATGCCTTACCCGCCGCTATCTTCTTCACCTCATCCAACTCCTGGAGGGCCTTCTGGGATTCGGCCTTGGCAGACTTGGCATTTTCAATAGCCACCGCAAGCTCGGACGCTCGCGTCTTTGAGTCAAGCTCCAAACTCTCATGTTTTTCCATGAGAGCCTGAAGCTCTTGCCGCACCTTGCCAACCTCGGCCTCATACTTCTCTCGCTCGGTGCGCTCCGTGGCCGCCGTCTTCTCGGCCTTGAGTAGCGCTTGCTTAAGGGTCGCCACCTCAGACGTGGCCCTTACAATAGCCACGATAATCCTGTCATTTTTTGCAATTGCACCTTTTTATATATATTTAAACAAGGTATTTCTTACCTTCCTTGTCCTCGAGATGCTTCTTGACACGCCCGAGCTCTTGCTCGGACTGCTCGAGGTTCTGCTTTTGCATGTCCACTTCCGCAGTCTGTGCGGCGGACGCCAGCAGAGAAGCCTGCATACGCATATTGACTCTTTTTTGTTAGACTCCTGTGAATTTCATTTGATCCTCTATTCGGCTTTTCTTCCCGAACGCGAAACAGAGCATCAGGGGCTACTGTCTATGCGGTAATATTATTTACACATTCTTTACTTACCTCAAAGCCTGTTAAAAGGCTAGCACAAGCTTCAGTCAGTCCGCTCTTGGCGGACCGAACCTTCTGGACCACCGCACTCATAATGGTGCGGTGCTCCTCGTCGATGGAGGCGCCTTGGAGCGCCTCCAACAGATTGTCCGGCGCCTCCGGTTGGACGGGGGTCACCGGCACGGAGGGCTCGCTCCTCTTGGAAGGAGGTCGCCCGCCGGACTCTGGAACCTTTGAAGGTTCCGGAGCGGTGTTCGGCCTGGAGCCGGACTTGGAGCCCTGGGAGATTTTATCCCCTTCACCCCTGGAGTCCGGGAGGTCGCCTTGCGGCGCCTCCAGGACCACCTCCTCCTGGCTTGGAACCTGTTGGGGCAACACTTCGGCGGCGTCCGTAGGGCGGGGGGAGGAAGCCGTCGGAAGCGAATTCACGTCCGACGAGTCCAGTGAACCGCTCGACGACGCGTCGAGCCGGTCTTTTGGTGGGCTGCATATTCGTATTCGACATAAGGGAAAGCTGTGCAATAAAGGAATACTATGAAGTACTCTGGTATCCGGATACTTACGATTTCGCCAGGGGCTTGGCCCTGTGCGGCCACTCCTCTTCGCCGTCGTCGGCGTCGGTGGAGTAGTCCGGAGGAAGGGTTTTCCCCTTCTTGGACCCTTCGGCCTCCCCAGTTGGGGCGGCCTTCCTTTTCTTCCCTTCCCCCGCTGGGGGGGGGAGACGTCTCTTCTTCCTCCTCCTCGTCTTCGTGGGAGGAGTGCGTCTTGGAGCCGTCGGATGATGGATCCGACACCTCCTGGCGCCGGGCACTCTTTCGAGTCCCCGCGGCCTTCTTCTTGGCCTTCTTCTCCGGCACCACATAGGGTGCCGGAACCAGCAGCTTCGCCAAGCGAGCGTCCGCTGGCCCTTCGGGCAAAGGAGCCGGACAGTTGATTTGTTCGGACGTCTCCTGCCAATCCTGTCAAAGGTAAGGGAGCTTAGATCTCGCATGGAGTCAAACTATGAAAAACTGATACCCTGTAGAAGGTAAAAATAGCTTACCGCACGAGCGTGACGCTGCGTACTGAATCCGCGATCCTCGGTAGCGGATGCGGGGGCCTCGGCGCCTTTGAAAAGCACCTTCCAGGCATCTTCATACGTCGTGTCGAAGAGCCTGCTCAGAGTTCGGTGCCGCACCGGGTCGAACTCCCACAGGTTGAAAGCCTGTTGTTGACACGGGAGGATCCGGCGGATGAGCATAACCTGGACTACGTTGACAAGCTTGAGCTGCTTGTCCACCAGGGTTTGGACGCATGTTTGGAGTCTGGACAGCTCTCCTCTTTTACCCCATGACAGGCCCGTCTCTTTCCAAGACGTGAGCCGCGTTGGGGGTCCGGATCGGAACTCGGGGGCTGCGACCCACTTAGGGTCGCGCGGCTCGGTGATGTAAAACCACCCTGATTGCCACCCCTTCAGGGTCTCCACAAAGGAGCTCTCGAGCCATAGGATGTTGGGCATCTTGCCCACCATGGCGCCTCCGCACTCCTCCTGGTTGCCGCGCACCACCTTCGGCTTGACATTAAAAGTCTTGAGCCATAGGCCGAAATGGGGGCAGATGCGGAGGAAGGCCTCGCACACGACGATAAACGCCGAGATGTTGAGGACAAAGTTCGGGGGCAGATCGTGGAAATCCAGGCCATAGTAGAACATGAGCCCCCGGACAAATGGGTGGAGAGGGAAACCCAGTCCGCAGAGGAAATGGGGGAGGAACACCACCCTCTCATGGGGCCTAGGGGTAGGGATGAGCTACCCCTCTTCGGGAGGCCGGTGCGCAATGTCGTTGGACAAGTATCCGGCCTTCCTTAGTCTTTTGATGTGTCCCTCCGTAACGAAGGAGACCATCCACTTGCCTCCCGCTCCGGACATGGCTGGAGAAGGTTGAGGTGGGGAGTGCGGACTTGGGCGCTGGAGCTCGAGTGCGCGAAAATGGATAGGCAAAGGAGGAAGAAGGCGTAGGTGAAAAGGTGGATCCTTATCCCCTTATATGGGTGGACGCGACTATGCGTCCCCACCAGCCTGGTAAAACTCGCTTATCTCCCAAGCGCCATAATCAATGGCGCGGTTGGGTTACCCACGCCCATATTGATGAGAATCCCGGAATAAGGGGACACGATCTCTTCTTTAACAAGACGTGCCAAGGAAACCGCCTCGCATAACACGCTGAGATGGGACAGTAAAACGATTCGAATAAAGGCTTGGCCGTGGTGTGATGTCACACTACGGAATACGTCAGCAGATTAGATTTGTGTAAATATTATTCTCTCTATGGCAATATGTGGAAACTTATTTTGCAGAGCCGGACACTATCTTTGTGTTCAAAATCTTCTATGAAGTACTTGGAGGAGGAACCCGCTTTGCAATGCCGAAGACAATCTGCGCGCCGGACTCGTCGTCATTGAAGCCTGGTTCAGGGGCTATAGAGGGAGTCCTGGATTAGGGGGTGTTCGCATAGCCGGACTATACCTTCAGCCGGACTCCTGGACTATGAAGATACAAGATTGAAGACTTCGTCCCGTGTCCGGAAGGGACTTTCCTTGGCGTGGAGGGCAAGCTTGGCGATACGATATGCAGATCTCCTACCATTGTAACCGACTTTGTGTAACCCTAACCCTCTCCGGTGTCTATATAAACCGGAGGGTTTTAGTCCGTAGGACAACATAAACAACAACAATCATACCATAGGCTAGCTTCTAGGGTTTAGCCTCTCCGATCTCGTGGTAGATCTACTCTTATACTACCCATATCATCAATATTAATCAAGCAGGACATAGGGTTTTACCTCCATCGAGAGGGCCCGAACCTGGGTAAAACTTCGTGTCCCTTGCCTCCTGTTACCATCCGGCCTAGACGCACAGTTCGGGACCCCCTACCCGAGATCCGCCGGTTTTGACACCGACACCCTCTTTTCGTCTAGAGATGTTTCTCCACTAATGAAGGTAAAATCACATGAATATGCATTAGGCTTTTCAGATCCCATTGCCCCGCATTGACCAAATCATTAATGCAACTGCAGGACGCAATTCACCGTGCTTCTTCAACGCATACTCTAGATACCATCAAATTAAGATGAGGGAATCCGATCAAGCCGCAATGGCATTCATCACCCCGTATGGGCCTTTCTGCTTCAACACTATGCCTTTCAGACTCAAAAACGCCGGCGCCACCTACCAACACATGATTCAAACGTGCCTGGAAAAATAAATTGGCAAGACAGTGGAAGCATATGTAGATGATGTAGTCATCAAAACTAAACATGTAGAACCATTGGTGGATGACTTGCGCCTCACATTCACAACCTCCGAACATACGACATACGGCTCAATCCGAAAAAAATGCGTTTTTGGCGTCCCGGCCGGAAAGCCGCTCGGGTTCATTGTTTCCAATAGAGGAATCGAAGCAAATCCAGCCAAAATCCGAGCCTTGTCGCAATTGGCAACGCCAACAGATCTAAAGTAGGTCCAAAAACTAGCTGGGTGCGTGGCAGCCTTGAGCCGCTTTATCTCCAGATTGGAAGAAAAGGCACTACTACTTTATCGCCTGCTCCGACGTACCGGTCACTTCGAATGGACGGATGCGGCAACGACCGGGTTGGAAGAAATAAAAACTCTATTAGCAAATAACTCAATCCTTGCCGCACCAAACGTCAGCGAACCTATGCTACCATACATACCAGCAACTCACCAGGTTGTGAGCGTTGTGCTCGTTGTCGAATGAGAGGAAGAGGGACACAAATTCCCACTCCAAAAACCAATATACTATGTATCGGTGGTCCTTACACCATGCAAATCCCGATACCCGCATTATCAAAAGATAGCGTATGTGGTCTTCATGGCATCTCGAAAGCTGCGACACTACTTTCAAGAGTGCTCGATCACGGTGGCCTCTGAAGTACCACTTAATAACATCATAAACAATCGAGACGCCACCGGCCGCATTGCCAAGTGGGCTATCGAGCTCCTACCATTTGAAATAACATATAAGCCACGCCGAGCTATTAAATCTCAGGTGTTGGCCAACTTTGTCACCGAATGGACAGAAGCCGAACTCCCCAGAGAGTACATCACATACTCCAACTGGGTGATGTACTTCGACAGCTCCAAAATGTTAGCCGGATTGGGAGCTGGCGTCATCCTAACATCCCCTACAGGGGACACAGTCCATTATGTATTACAAATCATGTATACAGACTCCAATAACACAGTTGAATATGAAGCGCTCCTGCATGGACTCCGGATGGCCGTTTCTATGGGCATACAACGCCTTGAGGTGCGTGGGGATTCGAACCTCGCGATATCTCAAATAAATGGTGAATTCGACGCAAAAGATCCAAAGATGGCGGCCTACCGCAACGCCGTACTTAGAATATCAACTCGATTTGAGGGGCTCGAGTTTCATCATGTGGCTCGAGATAGTAATCAGGCAGCAGACATCCTTGCTCGAATGGGCGCTAAACGCGACCCCGTCTCGCCTAACACCTTTTTGGAAAGTCTTTTCAAGCCATCTGTGGTATGGCAAGACGAGAGCGGAAATACCAGTCCGGCGCCGATCACACCCCCGGACGCCGAACACGATTCAGATATCATCGGGGGCTTGGGCACTGAGCTAAAGCCTTCTGCTCATGTAATCATGGCAGTTATTGTTCAATGGACCAAACCCTTCTTGGCCTACCTTAATAGGCAGGAGCTACCTAATGATCAGAACGAGGCCCGTCGCATAGTTCGACGCTCCAAGGCCTAGAAAGTTCACGAAGGAGACTCATGCCTAGGCATGCATTAAGTATACATACCTCTTGGAAGACTGTGAGGTCTCCGCAGTACTCCCGATCTCTTTTCGTTTTGAACGAGGGCCTTGCGTGGGGGCCGCCCTCGAGGAGATACGGTCCTTGGAGCGCCGATCCTGTTAAAACCCAGATCAGTACAATAGGTAAGGATACAAATGAGGATCTCTTCTTAGGAAGCCTCTGGATACTCACGATGCAGAATGAGTAAAGGCGAGGGTAGTCGGCGATGATGGTTACTTCTGAACCGTCAAATCTCGCTTGATAGAATACCCCATCGTCGAATTCTATATATATATATATATATATATATAGGAAAATGGTTGTGTACTCCTAGGAGTACGTATTCCCGCTCCTCATATACCACGTAGATGAATCTTTTATACCTTTTTATTATTTTTAATATACTTCATTACTAATTATGAGATACCCCAAAATGAGTTTCATGAAAAAATTTCATGTGAGTCTATATATTTTTAAATATTTACGTATATACTGATGTGTTTGTACGTGAAAAGGTATATTACAAAAAGTACGTCGCATATGATATTTTTTCAACTAAACTCATATTGGGATATCTTAGAATATTTAATGAAGTATATTGAGAATAATAAAGAGGTATAATTAATGCGTATATGAGGTATATTGAGGATGGGAGTACATACTCCCAAGAATACAGAAGAGGAGTCCTATATATATATATATACGGATCCTCGCAAAAGCCAGGATCTTCATCACGATTATGATCCTCTGGATGGGGAGCATGACAGTAGACGTCCTCGGTCATCCTCCTCCATGACTAGTTGGTGGCAACAAAAAGTACATTCGATTAGTGTCTGCAAATGTAGTGAAATAAGCACAGACGATCGAGATTTACCCATTCGATAGGGGTGTACATGGAATAGGCCTCCCGACAGTTTAACCGGAGAAAATATTCCTTTTCACCCTTGTACAGATCGACCAAAATTGAAGCCAGTTCGGCTAGGGTATCCGGACCCTGCCGTCTGTAGCAGGACGCGTCTTCTTCTTCATTGTAACACCATAAAGGAGTTACTCTGGATTGAAGGGGCTGCACACACCTCTTTATTGCGATTGCCATGACTTCAACCATTGAGAGTTCGGAGTGGGCTAGCAGCCTGACCTTGCTGACCAACCTTTGTATCTCCGCACTGTCCACTTCTTTGGGACTTCGGGGACGCCAGTTGAGGCGCTTCTTTAGAGGAGCGCTGGAAAATTCAGGGAGACCGCGCCTGACTGGATCCGGCAGCGGAACATCGTCCATATAGAACCACTCCGAAGACCACTGCGGGTATGCTTCTTTAGGAGTTCCTACAGGGTATCCGGATCCGGCAATACGCCATAATTCGGCACCACCCACTTCAAATATGGAACCCCTTTTGTGGCGGGGAACGAGGCAGAAGAATTTCCTCCATAATCCGAAATGGGCCTCGATGCCTAGGAATAGCTTGCAAAGGGCAACAAAGCCTAAGATGTGCATAATTGAACCTGGGGTGAGGTTGTGCAGTTGGATGCCGTAAAATTCCAATAACCCCCAGAGGAAGGGATGGATTGGAAATCCCAGGCCCCATAGCAGAAACGGGACGAAGCACACCCTCTCCTCCTTACTGGGGTTGGGGAAGTTCTCAGCCATTGCGTCATTGCCAATTGAATATAATCCCGCTCGAACGGGAACTACATCTGCGAGGGGGAGGTAGCCCTGCATTTGGAGCCAGCTTAGTTGAAGATGAGGCACGGAGCAACTCTTCCAATCGCCCTCTTGAGGGCCATGGGGGTGATGTGTACTACGCAACTTTATTCTTGTAGACATGTGTTGGGCCTCCAAGCGTAGAGTTCTGTAGGACAGTAGCAATTTTCTCTCAAGTGGAAGACCTAAGGTTTATCAATCCGTGAGAGGTGTAGGATGAAGATGGTCTCTCTCAAACGACCCTACAACCAAATACAAGAAATCTCTTGTGTCCCCAACCCACCCAATACAATGGCAAATTATATAGGTGCACTAGTTTGGTGAAGAGATGGTGATAAAAGTGTAATATGGATTGTAGAAATATATTTTTATAATCTGAATAAATAAAAACAGCAAGGTAGCAAATAGTAAATGGGCACAAAAACAGTATTTCAATGCTTAAAAACAAGGCCTAGGGTCCGTACTTTCGCTAGTTCAATCTCTCAACAGTGCTAACATAGTTGGATCATATGATTATCCCTCAAAGTGTAACGAAGAATCACTCCCGAGTTCCTATTAGCGGAGAACAAAAGATAGGAATTGTTTGTAGGGTACTAAACCACCTCAAAGCTATTCTTTCCGTTCGATCTATTCAAGAGTTCGTACTAAAATAACGCAAAGCTATTTTTTTACGTTTGATCTATCCTAGAGTTCGTACTAGAATAACACCAAAGAATATTCATATTCATAATACTTAATCCACACAAAGAACTACAAGAGTGCCCGAAGATTTCTACCGGAGAAACAAGGACAAGAACGTGCATCAACCCCTATGCATAGATTACCCCAATGTCACTGCGGGAATCCGCAAGTTGAGTGCCAAAACATATATCAAGTGAATCAATACGATACCCCATTGTCACCATGAGTATTCAATTGCAAGACATATATCAAGTGTTCTCAAATCCATAAAAGTATTCAATCCGATAACCACGAAATCTCAAAGGGAAAAACTCAATTCATCACAACAAGATAGAGAGGAGAAAACAACATATGATCCGACTATATTAACAAAGCCCGCGATACATCAAGATCGTGACATATCAAGAACACGAGAGAGAGAATAAACACATAGCTACTGGTACAAACCCTCAACCCCGAGGGTGTACTAATACCTCCTCATCGTGGTTGTCGCCGGGATGATGAAGATGGCCACCGAAGATGATTCCCCCTCCGGCAGGGTGCCGGAACGGGTCTAGATTGGTTTTCGGTGGCTACGGAGCCCTGCGGCGGCGGAACTTCTGATCTAGGTTAACCCCAAAGGGTTTCGAAATATTTGGGAATTTATAGTGCAAAGAGGGGGTGCGGGAGGCCACTGAGGTGGGCACAACCCACCTGGGCGCAGCAGGGGGCCCTGGCGCACCTTGGTGTGTTGTGCCCCCCTCGGGGCACCCCCAGGTGCAGCTCTGGCCCAATGGGTTCCTTTTGGTCCAAAAAAAATCTCCGTAAAGTTTCGCGGTGTTTGGACTCCATTTGATATTGATTTTCTGTGATCTAAAAAACAAGCGAAAAACAACAACTGGCACTGGGCACTGGGTCAATAGGTTAGTCCCAAAAAATGATATAAAGTTGCTATAAAATGATTGTAAAACACCCAAGAATGATAATATATTGGCATGAATACTTCATAAATTATAGATATTGGAGAGATACCAGGGGGCGCGGAGAGGAGCCTGGGGTGCCGACCATGATCAAAGGCTTTGTTTTGTGGCTAGACTTGGCCTTTATTTCTTCTGCGCGGTGTGAGATGGCCTTTGGAGATCTATATCTCTTTATATAGGTGCCTCCCGAGCATGGTGGAGGGCTTATTTGCGAAAAATCATGGACCGTTCGTATTCACCCGGCATGCAAAAATCGAAGCGCCGTCAGGGGGGAATCGTAAAAGACATTGGGGTTATCGCCGGATTATCATTGGTCTGGATTATGATGAAGAACCTGCCTTGCAAAGACGAAGACATGGGCCGAATATTACATCATCATTGAAGGCAAGTTCGGGGGCTACTGAGGGAGTCCTGGATTATGGGGTCCTCGGGTGTCCGAGCTATATAGCTTGGGCCGGACTGACGGGCCATGAAGATAAAAAGGTAGAAGACCTTCCCCCGTGACCGGGTAGGACTGTCTTATGCGTGGATGGCAAGCTTAATGTCTGGACGTGTATTTTCCTTTCTCTATAAACCGACTCTGTACAACCCTAGGCCCCTCCGTGTCTATATAAACCAGAGGGTTTAGTCTGTAGAGGCTATCAGAATTCATATAGGCTAGACATCTAGGGTCTAGCCATTACGATCTCGAGGTAGATCAACTCTTGTAACCCCTATTGTCGGTGTCAAAACCAGCGGATCTCGGGTAGGGGGTCCCGAACTGTGCGTCTAAGGTCGATGGTAACAGGAGACAGGGGACATGATGTTTACCCAGGTTCGGGCCCTCTCTATGGAGGTAATACCCTACGTCCTGCTTGATGGATATTGATGAATACGAGTATTACAAGAGTTGATCTACCTCAAGATCGTACTGACTAAACCCTAGAGGTCTAGCTGGTATGGCTATGGTAATGAATCTCTCTCCTTTCCGGACTAAGTCCTCCGGTTTATATAGACACCGGGAGGATCTAGGGTTACACAAGGTCGGTTACAAAGAAAGGAATCTACATATTCGGTCGCCAAGCTTGCCTTCCACGCCAAGGAGAGCCCCATCCGGACATGGGTGCAGTCTTCGGTCTTCGCATCTTCACAGCCCATCAGTTCGGCCCATGACTAACAGGTGGACGCCCGAGGACCCCTTAGTCTAGGACTCCCTCAGTAGCCCCTGAACCTGGCTTCAATGACAAGGTATCCGGCACGTAGATCTGTCTTCGGCATTGCAAGGCGGGTTCCTCCTTCCGAACTCCAAGATAGTCTTCGGACGAAACAAACGTGTCCGGATCTGCAACACACAGCCGTAGAGAGTATAGTATTCCACGAATCCAATCCGCTGACAACTTTACTAATGTGACATCACGCTTTCCCGATCATTATTTCAAACCGTTTCCCGTACCGCCGCTCCATATTTTGGGGCGTGGTTTTTATTGGCACGTCTTGTCGAAGCAGAGATCGTGTCCCCTTATTGCAGGATTTTCATCAATACGAGCGTGGGTAACCCAACCGTCCAGCGGGAAAGATTCCTTAGGAATAGGCAGGTTCTTAGGCTTAGGAGGAGGTGTTCAATACCCGCTGCCTTTATAAAGGAACCAAGGGCCGTCTTTTTTATGCCAAACTTCTCCTCGGCCTTCCCAACCTCGAGTTCTAGCACCCAAGGTTCGACTTCGTTGCTTCAAGCCTCCCCATCATGTCCAGACCCAGCCCTCAAGGCTGATGGATAGCTTCCTCCGTTCCATAGGAGGATATTGCAAAGCTTCGGGCGGCCAGATACTTGACCGCAGAGGTACACCATAGGCTCCCTGCTCAAGGATAGGTTATTTTGACTCCCATATCTGGCGAGAGGGTCGTATTCATCTCCCACTTCTTCTGAGGGATAGGGTTCGCTCTTCACCCCTTCGTCCGGGGGCTAATGTTTTATTACGGACTAGATTTTCATGATCTAGCTCCGGACTCCTTTCTCCATGTCTCGGCATTTATCATCACATGCGAGGCCTTCCTCCGAATCCACCCACACTTCGGCTTATGGCTTAGGACATTTAGTGTGAAGCCGAAGGTAATTGACGGGGAACAGGCAGAGTGTGGTGGTGCTGTAGTGAGCAAACTTACCAAGACTCCCTGGCCAAACGGCTCTTTCACCGAAACCTCCAACCAATGGCAGCGGGAGTGGTTTTATGTCACGGAACTCCGTAGTACCAAGTGGGCAGCTATACTTGCGTTCCGTTCCAGCCCTCCGCCACAGCTTGCATCATGGATTAACAAGGGGCTGGACTGGGGATCAGTTGATTAAGTGGAGACTCTACAGAGCCGCATCCGAACCCTCCTTGAGGGAGACATCGATCTTGTCAACGTGATTCAAGTGATGCTAGTTCGCTGAATCCTGCCATGCCAGCGCAGGTCTCGCCGTATGTGGGAGCTTAATCCAAAAGGATCACGAACCCTCCAACACTTCTTCGGCACTACGCACGAAGGGATGTGGAAGTTGTTTTTCGGGAAGCGAAAACATTGGCCGGACACTGATATGTCTCCATCGTATCTACTTTTCCAAACACTTTTGCCCTTGTTTTGTACTCTAACTTGCATGATTTGAATGGAACTAACCCAGACTGACGCTGTTTTCAGCAGAATTGCCATGGTGTTATTTATGTGCAGAAACAAAAGTTCTCGGAATGACCTGAAACTCCACAGAGATTATTTTTGGAAATAATAAAAAATACTGGCAAAGAATCAAGGCCAGGGGCCCACACCCTAGCCACGAGGGTGGGGGGCGCGCCCCCTGCCTCATGGCCCCCCTGGAGCTCCACCGACCTCAACTCCAACTCCATATATTCGTGTTTGGGGAGAAAAAAAATGAAGAAAAAGGATTTATCGCGTTTTACGATACGGAGCCGCCGCCAAGCCCTAAACTCTCTCGGGAGGGCTGATCTAGAGTCCGTTCGGGGCTCCGGAGAGGGGAATCCGTCGCCATCATCATCATCATCAACCTTCCTCCATCACCAATTTCATGATGCTCACCGCCGTGCGTGAGTAAGGGTTTGATCCCTAGTATCCACTGTGTTCTGAGATTGATGTTGCTATGACTTTGTTATGCTTAATGCTTGTCACTAGGGCCCGAGTGCCATGATTTCAGATCTGAACCTATTATGTTTTCATGAATATATGAGAGTTCTTGATCCTATCTTGCAAGTCTATAGTCACCTACTATGTGTTATGATCCAACAACCCCGAACTGACAATAATCGGGACCACTCCCGGTGATGACCATAGTTTGAGGAGTTCATGTATTCACTATGTGTTAATGCTTTGGTCCGGTACTCTATTAAAAGGAGGCCTTAATATCCCTTAGTTTCCACTAGGACCCCGCTGCCACGGGAGGGTAGGACAGAAGATGTCATGCAAGTTCTTTTCCATAAGCACGTATGACTATATTCAGAATACATGCCTACATTACATTGATGAATTGGAGCTAGTTCTGTGTCACCCTAGGTTATGACTGTTACATGATGAACCGCATCCGACATAATTCTCTATCACCGATCCATTGCCTACGAGCTTTCCATATATTGTTCTTCGCTTATTTACTTTTCCGTTGCTATTGTTATCATCACTATAAAACACCAAAAATATTTCTTTTGCTACCGTTACCACTACTATCATATTACTTTGCTACTAAACACTTTGCTGCAGATATTAAGTTTCCAGGTGTGGTTGAATTGACAACTTAGCTGCTAATACTTGAGAATATTCTTTGGCTCCCCTTGTGTCGAATCAATAAATTTGGGTTGAATACTCTACCCTCAAAAACTGTTGCGATCCCCTATACTTGGGGGTTATCAAGACTATTTTCTGGCGCCGTTGCCGGGGAGCATAGCTCTATTCTATGAGTCACTTGGGATTTATATCTACTTATCATTATGAAGAACTTGAAAGATCCAAAAACCAAGATTTATCCCTCAACTACGAGGGGAGGTAAGGATCTGCCATCTAGCTCTGCACTTGATTCACCTTCTGTTTTGAGTAAGCTTGCGACACCTAAACCTGCTTCTGCTATTAATTCTGATATGTCGCATATTATTGATGATGCCACTTCTGCTATGCATGATACTTATGATGGAACTACTTCTATGCTTGATACTACTGTGCCACTTGGTGAATTTTTTGATGAACAACTTGCTAGGGCTAGAGAGAATGAAATTATTGAAATTGATAATATTGATGAAAGTGATGATGAAGACTCTCCTAATAAATATGAATTACCTGTTGTGCCTGAGGGCTATTGAGGGAGTCCTGGATTAGGGGGTCTCCAGACAGCCGGACTATATCCTTTGGCCGGACTGTTGGACTATAAAGGTACGAGATTGAAGACTTCGTCCCGTGTCCGGATGGGACTCTACTTGGCGTGGAAGGCAAGCTAGGCAATACGAATATGTATATCTCCTCCTTTGTAACCGACCTTGTGTAACCCTAGCCTCCTCCAGTGTCTATATAAACTGGAGGGTTTTTGTCCATAGGACAATATACAATCATACCATAGATTAGCTTCTAGGGTTTAGCCTCTTTGATCTTGTGGTAGATCAACTCTTGTAATACTCATATCATCAAGAATAATCAAGTAGGACGTAGGGTATTACCTCCATCAAGAGGGCCTGAACCTGGGTAAACATTGTGTCCCCTGCCTCCCGTTACCATCCGCCTTAGACACACAGTTCGGGACCCCCTACCCGAGATCCACCGGTTTTGACACCGACATTGGTGCTTTCATTGAGAGTTCCACGGTGTCATCACCATAAGGCTTGATGGCTCCTTCGATCATCGCTAGCGATGTGGTCCAGGGCGAGGTTTTCCTCCCCGAACAGATCTTCGTATTCGGCGGCTTCGCACTACGGGCCAATTCGCTTGGCCATCTGGAGCAGATCGAGAGCTACGCCCCTGGCCATCAGGTCAGATTTGGAAACTTGAACTACACGGCCGACATCCGCGGAGACTTGATCTTCGATGGGTTCGAGCCCATGTCGGACACGCCGCACAGTCGCGACGAGCATGACGTAAGTCTGCCGTCGGACAGTGTTCGAGAGATCGCATCCGCAACTACTCCGGCCGTTAATCCGGAGCAAATCGCGCCATCTGAGAGCGGAGGGATAGACCCCGCCATGGAGGCCACACTCTCAGTGGCGATAGAGCCAGATACTGACTTCACCCCTTTCGAGAGCCGCGTCGCCAAACCACTGGATTTACCTCCGGCCACGGACTCTGAGCCGTCCACATCCGTGCCCGTCGAATCCGACGGGGCGCCGATCATGGAGTCCACCTTCGCAGATATCTTTAAGCACTCACCTTTCGGAGATGTGATAAATTCATTAAGGTCTCTCTCCCTGTCAGGAGAACCTTGACCGAACTATATCCGGCTAGAATGGGATGCGGGTGACGAAGAAATTCGCTGCCCACCCACCACCCACTTAGTAGCCACTATGGACGACTTACCTGACATGATCGACTTCGACTCCAAAGACATCGATGGTATGGACGACGATGCGGGAGACGAACAGGAACCATCGCCCACAGGGCGCTGGACCGCCACTTCATCACATGACGTATACATGGTGGATACACCCAGAGAGGGCAATGTCAAAGAGACAACGGAGGATGCCCCCTCCAAGCAACCCAAGCGCCGATGTCAGCAGCGCCACTCTATGTCCCGCCATAGCAGAAACAGTGATAACAGCGCATGAGGAAATAACAGTCCAGTCGACTCTAGAAGAAAGGACGACTGCACCACCCCGGTGGCAGAGCACGATCAAGATGCAAACTGCAAACATAGTACGGATCCGACGTCTGAACACGCCGCCGCCAAGGATAAGCCTCATTAAACCCCGTCTAGGGAAGAAAACAGTCCGGACGAAGATGCACACATCATCCTGGAAACGCATTTGGAGCAAGAGAACCTCCGCAGAAGGCTTATTGCCATAGCGAGAAGCCTAAAGAAACAGAAGCAAAGGCTAAAGGTCGCACAAGATACGCTAAATAACAGGTGGAACAAAGTAACAAAGTATGGTGGAAGTTACCATAAAAATAGCTATCCAAAGCGCAAGCTATTATCGGAATTCGACGATGAGGCCTTAGAGCCCATACAGCTGAAGAATGATACGGCCAACCGGCCGGATCCACCACCTTGTGAACGCGATAGAGCAGCTAACAAAGTTGTGCATAAGTCAACACACGATCTACGTGAGAACTTGCGTCAAAAATCTGGCGTGACCAGATCCATCTATGGATCTAGGAAACGCGCTACGGTACAAAACCAACACCGAATACTACAACCGTCCGAACACCATGGCACATCCCAATATAGGGGTGCCGCACACCCCTTATGTTTCACTGATGAGGTGCTGGATCACGAATTCCCAGAGGGATTCAAACCGGTGAACATAGAGGCGTACGACGGGACCATAGACCCTGGAGTCTGGATAGAGGACTTTATCCTCCATATTCATATGGCTCGTGGAGACGATCTCCATGCCATTAAATACTTGCCCCTCAAGCTTAAAGGGCCAGCTCGGCACTGGCTGAAAAGCCTCCCCGAAAACTCAATTGGAAGTTGGGAGGCGCTCGAGGACGCTCTTCGGGCCAATTTTCAAGGGACTTATGTCCGACCTCCGGATGCAGACGATTCAAGTCATATAATCCAACAGTCCGGAGAGTCCGCCCGAAAGCTTTGGAACAGGTTCCTCACCAAGAAGAACCAAATCGTCGACTGTCTAGACGCCGAAGCCTTAGCAGCTTTTAAACACAGCGTCCGAGACGAATGGCTCGCCAGACACCTCGGCCAAGAAAAACCGAGAACAATGGCAGCCCTAACAAGCCTCATGACCCACTTTTGTGCGGGCGAGGACAACTGGTTGGCCCGTAGCAGCACCAGCGACCCAAGCACATGCGAAGTCAGGGATGGCAATGGTAAACCACGACGCAACAAAAACAAGCGTCGGAATGAAGAAGGTAGCCCAGATAACACGGCGGTAAATGCCGGATTCAGGGGCTCCCAACCAGGTCAGCGGAAAAAGCCTTTCAAAGGCAGCATGGAAGGACAATCTGGCCTAAACAAAATTCTTGACAAACTCTGTCAGATTCACGGCACCCCAGACAAACCTGCAAATCATACCCACAGAGAATGTTGGGTCTTCAAGCAGGCCGGTAAGCTAAACACCGAAAACAAAGGGGAAGAGACACCAAGCAAAGACGAGGATGAACCTCGCCAGCAAAGCGCCGGAGGACAGAAAAAGTTCCCACCAGAGGTTAAAACAGTAAACGTGATCCATGTGACAAAGAGGAGAAGCAAGCATGCACTCCGAGGCACACGCGCCATAGATCACTTTTGATCGTAGGGATCACGAGACAAATATCCGGCACGAAGGACTGACGACCTTGGTGTTAGACCCAATAATAAATGGGTACCATTTCACACGAGTCCTCATGGACGGCGACATTGATCTAAATCTGATATATCAGGACACAGTACGCAAAATGGGGATAGACCCGACACAAATAAGCCACAGTAATACTACCTTCAAGGGAGTAATACCAGGCCAAGAGGCCCGCTGTACGGGCTCTCTACTACTAGAGGTGGTATTCGGTTCTCCCGATAACTTCCGAAGCGAAAGGTTAACTTTTCACATCGCCCCATTCCGAAGTGGTTATCAAGCATTACTCGGAAGAACAACTTTCGCTCGTTTTAACGCAATACCACATTATGCTTTTCTCAAGCTTAAGATGCCGGTCCACGTGGCATCATCTCAGTTAGCGGAAATACCGAACGTTTCTTACGTATGGAAGAGGATGCGGTGGCTCTAACAGCCGTAAACTAGACGGCCTCACCAACCAGAAAAAATGGCAGGTCGTCCAGACCACGGACACGGTTAAATGAATCCGGGGTTCCATCATATATACATGAGATTGGTTTGATGATCAAACCCTCATAAACAATACTAGGGGCTTCCCGCGTGTAATCAGGGCCAACCTGACTCAACTTGGCTTCTCTTGAATTTTGATAGTTCATTGATAATAACCAATTCTTCTTTTTGGCACGGCAACTTTCACCTAAGTTCTTTCGTTTTACAGATGACAATCGTGCTACACCCGTCCAGGACACGACACAACGGAGACACAGGCACAGACATGCAGCAGGGACCCGCCCAAAGGTTTCTTTTTAGATTAAGACCCTGTGTAAACCTTTTTTACTGTCTCTTGTTGCTCACATCCTCCGGATACTCCACACAACCGAGAAGGATGCTGGCGTTATTGGCATGTGGCCACGTCAGGATTTTGCACGTACCTGGACACATGGGGTTTCTTATTAAGGGCATTTTTAGCCCGGTATATGTTATAAAGACTGAACTCCTTAGGGAGTGTTCGGCGTCGCGAGTTTGGCCCTATATGCATCAGCTCCGAATCATGTCTTTGGTCAAATGTTGGGTTTGCCCGGCTCCCACGTTTTGGTACCTTACGTTCCATTATATCGGCTAAGGTAGCACTGGGAGAACTACTTCGATTGTGCCCTGGTTCATCCAGATGAGCACCTCAGTAGAGAAAGCCGAAAACTGACTGTCATGATATAGCGAGAGACTGGTCAACCACTCGATGACTCATCGGAATCCTCGGGATTCCTCCGCATTAACGAAGGACTGTTTCTTGGTCATGTACGTACGCGCCCCGTATTCGGATGAGCACAGAAGTACCAGGGGCTATATAGTATCCCCACCGTCAAACTCCTATGGCTAGGTGAAAGTGTTAAAGCAATATAGTCCGATTGCCTCGTTCGCTGTGCTATCACCTCCTTAATGGACCAAGACGTTGGATCAAGTGTGGATATGCATTTTCTGTGAACACCCCCGCATTATATGCATGGGGGCGGAAGCCGACGACTGCAAACTTTCAGGTTATATACATATATACATAAACGGCCACACAGGAGGCATCATAGTACTTTCGGGCAAAAGTATAAATACAGCCTTGATAATTCAATAAAACATTGTTTTCACAATGGGAATACATGTCACTAGAACATAATATTCTTCGAGCACTGAGCCTCTATTGAATGAGCACCTTCAAGAACTTCTTCAAAGTAGTGGTCGGCAGCCACTCGGCCTACGGCCGAACCTTGTGTCGCAACAGTGGTGGCCTCCATCTCCGCCCAGTATGTCTTGACACGAGCAAAGGCCATCCGCGCACCCTCTATGCATGCCGATCTCTTTACATCATCGATGCGTGGCACAACACCAAGGAATTGTTGCACTAAACTGAAGTAGCCTAAACTGAAGTAGCTATTCGGCCTTGGCCCTCCCGGCCACAGGTGATCCACAACGGACCTCATGGCAAGTCCGGACAACCTATGGAGCTCGGCCCACTCGGCCATTCGCTCATTCAACAGCAACGGGTGGACTGGAGCGTGAAACTGTGACCAGAACAACTTTTCCACTTCGGGACCTTTCTGATCCTTGAAGTACTCAGCCGCATCAGCAGCACTTGCGGCCAAATCCACGTAGGTGTCCGCAGAACTCCATAGCCGGTCCAGAGGAGCATACTTCGGATCTCCGAACTTAGTCCGCAACAAGAAGGGCTTCCCAGACACGATATCTGTAGCTTGATTCAGCTCCTCCTTCGTCGCTCTAATTTTGGAGCGGGCTTCCTTGGCAGCCACCAGGGCCTTCTCCAGGCCCGTCACCTTCGCCCGGTTTTCTTCTTCAAGAAGCTGGTAATGGTCAGCGACATCTTTTAACTCTACAGCCATCTTGGCTATTTTTTCCTTGCTCTCGCAATGTGCGGCCTGTTCAGCCCTTAACTCTTCAGCCACCTTTAGAGTGGCCGCATTGCTACTCCTTGCTTGCTCCTTGGCTCCACTACAAAAGAAGACACATCCATGACATTTTGGGCCGAACGATTTTTTTTTCTGTCATACATATGACACTTCTATGACGATAATTATGACAAAACCCGGTATCATCATAGATGTGGTGGGCTCCTACTTCTATGACAAAAAATCATGACAGAAAATGGGCTTTTCGTCCTGGGCGGGCCGGAGCGCAGCTGCATGACATTCTTTGGGCCGTCCATGATGGGAAAAAACCGTGGTAGAAGCGAGGGCGAGGAAAATTTCGGGGAGTTCCCGGTTATGGTGGGAGGTCGAGGGCCGAGCGATGCGCGTTTCTCTCGTACACATACGCGCGCGTGTGCGAGGCGTTGGCTCTAACTGAACCCGAGCGAGGCGTTGGGCTCTAACTGAACCCGAGCGATTGCACTGCAGGCTACGCATTACTGAACCCGAGCGATCGATCGATGGCTGTTAACTGAACCCGATCGAGCGATTCCTTCGCTACTGCTGCTAACTGAAGTCGATTGATGCTGCCTCTGGGATGAACAGTGAGTGTTGCGGGGGGTTTTGGATGAACAGTGAGCGGTGGCGTTGCCTCTGGATGTACAGGACCCCGTGGTGTGGAGGGCTGGATGAATAGTAGACAGTGGAGGGGTGCCTGTGGAGGGGTGGTTGAACAGGACCCCGTGGTGTGGAGGGCTGGATGAACAGTAGACGGTGGAGGGGTGGTTGAACAGTAGCCGATGGAGTAGCGCGCGGTGGAGGCTAGATGAACAGGAGCCCGTGGAGGCTGGAGGAGGTCGACGGTAGCCCGTGGAGGCTGGAGGAGGTCGACGGTGGAGATGAGCAGTATCCCGTGGAGTCCTGTTTTGCGGTGCGCCACACCCCTCCTGATGAACAGGACCCCCGTTTCGACCGTAGGAGGTCCGTTTCATCCGTTTTGCGGTACGCCACACCCCTCCCGATCAACAGGACCCCCGTTTTGACCGTAGGAGGTCCGTTTCCTCCGTTTTGCGGTACGCCACACCCCTCCCGATCAACAGGACCCCCGTTTCGACCGTAGGAGGTCCGTTTCCTCCGTTCTGCGGTACGCCAGGCCTCGTTTCCATCGCCTGTTCCATCCAAGCCCTCCCGATGAACACGACCACGCATTCCGTTCCGACCCAGCCGGTTGGCTCCCACGCGTTTCGTTGCCTCCCGATGAACACGACGCATTCCGTTGCCTCCCGATGAACACGACGCATTCCGTTGCCTCCCCATGAACACGATGCATTCCGTTGCCTCCCCATGAACACGACGACGACGCTGTTTCTCCGTTCTGACCCGGCCATGTACACGAGCCCTGGCCATACGTATGCGCGAGTAGGCATTCGAGACCCTGCCCGTATGTACACATACATGGCCGTATTTTCTTTCTTGCACCCTGGCCGCTGTACGTACATGTACATGCTACGTGCGCGCCTCTACTACGACACGTGCGCGCCTCTACGTCGACCAATATGTACGTACACGTTCGCGACCAGAATGACAACGCTACGTACTCTTCGACCAAGTGGGTCCCGACTATCAGGCACTTCCTTGCCTGCGAAGATGTAGCTGGTGGGTCCCAGCAGTCAGGGGGGCAAATCATTTTTTTGCTCGGACGCACTTCCTTGCGTGCGAAGGTGTAGCTGCTGGGTCCCAGCAGTCAGGGGGGTGAATCGTCTTTTTTTGCCCGGACGCACTTCCTTGCGTGCGAAGATGTAGCTGGTGGGTCCCAGCAGTCGGGGGGGGGGGCGAATAATTTTTTTCCAGACGCACTTCCTTGCGTGCGAAGATGTAGCTGGTGGGTCCCAGCAATCAGGGGGGCGAATCGTTTTTTCCCGGACGCACTTCCTTGCGTGCGAAGATGTAGCTCGTGGGTCCCAGCAGTCAGGGGCCGAATCATTTTTTCGTGAAATACGGTGGCCCGTCTGGTGGGTCCCCGCTGTCAGGTGGAGGAATAATTATTTTGCGCGTAATAAGGAGGCACTTCCTTGCGGCTGCCATGGACCCATCTGTCAGCCTCTCCACGTACAGTCCACGTCCAATGGAAGTCGTTCCTTGACCATGTTGACCACGCTGCACCGAGAGCACCAGGGCGGTGGACAACGGTGAGGCCTAGGAAGGGGACGACGCGGAGCCGGGGAAGACACGGTAGTGGATGCACACTCGGAGAGGAGTATGAGGGTTCACTGGTTTGGCTGCACTGTCGTCGCCGCAGAATAACAGGGGGTGTGGGTGAGTGGAGGGATGGCCTGGCCAGCAGTGGGAGTAGTAGGGGGCGGTGAGGCCTCCACGGCAGCACAGCCGGACACGGGAGACAAGAGCAGGCGGCACGACCGGCGCTGCTTTGGGCGGCTGGAGCAAGAAGACCAGAGGTTGAAGAAGCACGACGGCCGTTGGATGGACATCGTACGGTCACTGCAGCTAGAATCGTTTATATTGACTAAGTTGACAAAGCCCTTGGTACGTCAACTTAGTAGGCCCACAGGTCAGCTTCCGAAACGGTGCGCCCCAGATGTCAGGGGGAGGAATCATTTTTGGGCGGGTGAAGTTAGAATATCCGAGATTGAAGAAGAAGCACGACATCCGTTGGATGGACATCCAACGACCACTGCTGTTAGAACCATGTGTTGACTATAAGTTAACAAAGCCTTGCATACGCGTCAACTCTGTTTTTTAGGGGACGCATCAACTTAGTAAGGCCAGAAGTGTGTGGCAGAGAACTTATAGCCCATTTGAGATTTGTAAGAATGTGTAGCCAATTTTTGAATTCTAATGGAATTTACTACAGCCCATTTAGAGTTTGTTAAAAGTACAGCCCATTTCAACCAACCGTTCAAAACAGAATTCAATAAAATTTTCCACATTTTGATGGGATCCAAAATATTTTTATCCTAAAATTTCTAGTCAGATTAAATACAATTTCAATATAAATTTATATTATGTAAAAATTCAACGAAACATTGCGCTCGCAACAATTAATGAAATTAAAATTTTCAATATCCAAAAATAATATTTTATAAAGTAATCACATGTTTGGTGCATTTTTATAGTTACTGCCCAGTTTTTATAATTACATCCCATTTATTATTTCTTAAAGCCCATTTTCTTGTTAAGCCTAATGCATCCCTTCTAGGAAAGATTTGCAGCCCAGCGGGGCGGAGAATAACAACTTGACCTTGCCTGGGTATTCCTAAAAAAAGTATAGCTGGGCTAGCCATTTTCAGCTTGAAATTTTTTAATATCTGGGCTGGATATCTGGCCTGGGCTAGACGGGCCACAGCCCGCCCAGTTAATACCTGCAGCGATGTTTTCGTTGTTGTTCAGAGGAGAAAAATTAATATCTGGGCTAAACATAAAAAAACTATGCAGTGCTCACACCTCAAAAACACAAATACTGCTCAAGCTGCTTGGTCCCAGCTGTCGGCCGCTTCTTGTGCAATTCTCTCGTTTATTGACTACTAGATAGGTTGACAATGGTGTGAGACCGTGATGTCAGGAAACCAGGAGGAAGCAAAATAAATTATAGTTTTTTTATATACATATAAAATAAGGAGGCACTTGCGTACGTGAGGCTATGGACCTGGTGGGTCCCCATTGCCATCCTCTCCAAGTAAAGTCATCTCCTCGCCCGCGCGCGCTTTCCGCCCGAAACAGTCAGCGCCGCCCGCCCTGCTTCCCGGTGCAGGCGATTGCTCCGCCTTCAAACGACACAAGTGCCGTCCGTCCGTCCATCTTTCGCCCACATTAATGATACACGGTTGCCGAGGCGGCTACTTCGGTGCCACACGTCCGTCCCTCCGCCTTCCCACCATTGCTATATAAACTGCTGCGCCGGCCATAGCCGTAGTCATCCGCATCCGTTCCCTTTCTCCTGTCCACACCACTACTGCCCAGCATGGCTTCCTCGCGCTCCAACACTCTTCGGGACGGGCCGACGACGGACCACAAGGAGATGGCAGCCATTGCCGCCGACCGGCTGGCCGGCAGGCAGCCGGAGGACGAAGACGTCCCAATGGAGAACATGGTAGTCGATAATCCGGCGCCAACCCCCTCCTCCACGCCATCCTCGCCGGTGCATTGCACCATGACCATCGGCGAGGCCCGTGCCCAATATATGGACAGGGTGAGGCAGATGCGTGAGGAGCAGTTCCGGGAGGCGCAGGCCGCCGCCGCCTACAACCACCATCTCCTCCAGGAGCACCTGCAGGTAGAGGAGCAGATCGCTGCGGAGCGGGCGGAGCAGGAGGTGCTGCTCGACTCGTACCGCTCCGCCCGCAAGGGCCGCCTCGAGCGCTGGCGGTACCGCATGCGGGTGGCGGAGGCTGCGGCCGCCTACAAAGGGCTAGCAAAGAGGGCGATGAAGCAGGCGAGGCGCTGTTTGGCGAGACCGAGGACGAGGCAGAGGACAATGCCGGCTCCGACGAGTCCCCGCTCCACTAGCGTCGATGAGGCCCTGCTCCTCCGAGGCCCCGCGGCACCAACAACGAGGCAGAGGACACCTCCGGCTCCGCCGAGGCCCCGCCCCGCCAACAACGAGGCAGAGGACATCGCCGGCTCAGCCGAGGCCCCACCCTGCTGGCAACATGGGGGAGGATTTCCACCGCTCCGCCGAGGCGCCGCCCGCCGGCAACGAGACAGAGGACATCGCCGGCTCCGCCGAGGCCCCGCCCCGCTGCCAACGAGGCCGCGCCACACAGAAAACGAGGAAGAGTAGAACACGGTAGGTCGCCGCCGCTCGGGTCCAACTAAGGCCACCGCTGCTACCCTCCGGTTGAAGCCAAGCTAGGCGGGTTGACCATTGACGGACGGTTAGCTTCTTGGCGGCAACGTGGAGTCAGAGAGCTGCGCTGGAGAAGAATGCTGCTTCTACTTAACTGCTGGTGCAGTTGGCTGACTGACACGTGGGCCCAACAAGCCACATGTCAGTTACGCAACTGCACCTGCAGTTAAGTCACTGAAGCTTCTGTTTGGCTCAGCGGGACACAAGTGGGTAGCTTCGGTTAATTAATTATACCTCCAGCGCACCCCTTTTTAGTTGAAGAATGTATGAAATGTAATGAAATCCGGCATGTTTATATGAAATCCGTCCGTGTATGAATGAATTTATTTCGATTAGTTCGAATTCCTATATCACTGGCATTGGATGAACATGCAAAACAATACGTACTAGCATTATTCCCAGGGTGATCACCTTGTTTGCAGCAGTTTCACATGTACTCCCTCCGATCCTTTCTAGTCTGCATACAAGTTTTGTCTGCAGTCAAAGTATCTCTACTTTGACCAATCTTATACAAAAAAGTATGCACTTTCACAATGTGCAAAGTAAAAAGGAACAGAAGGAGTACAAAGAGTTTGAGCAGCTTTTTAGCATTTCTGTACATTGCAATCAAACACAGAGGCCTGACAATTCATAGAGAACATTCAAAACAATCGATGATTATGCATCTCAGCGACTCACATGTCAAAGGCAATATTTACTTCACAACTAAAGAATAAAGAAAAAATTGATCGACGCTGCTGACAGCAAAGGGCGTCCCATTCAAAAATATCAAACGCATGTCTTGCTAAAATCAATGAGCAAAATTTGACAAGGTTGTCCCATTCCAAAATATCAAATGCCTACGATTGTGGAATGGGCAGGGTTTGCCATCAGTTCGGACATTGACATGGCACCTCGTGCTAAATAAACCAGCTGTTCTTTTGCACAGTTTCCACCAAAATCAACCAAATTTGTGCGTAGCTTGTATGATTTCGCCCTTATATGTTGCAATGCCTCGAACTTATCGGCACCTCCTTTCTTGTGGTGGAAATGAATGATTCGATGTATTCATGAAAATTTTGTGCAGTTCCCACTGAAATCAAGCTGAGCACCCTTGTTTGCACAAATACAAAGAAGTGATCAGTATAAAGCAAACTGTACTATGAATTGACAGTTTCAACAGGCACATACATGGTCCATGTAGAGCACACTTTTAGAAAAATGGAACTCACCAGAAAGAATCCTAGAACAACATTGTATTCGCGCATCACAGCAAAAAAATGGAGATTTGTCAGTCCTTCTGAGGTGAAGTTAGTTTGGTCTTGTGGGGAGTAATGTAACCATCCTTCAACTGCTCCTTCTGATGAGAAGATAGACAGGGCTTCTTCATCCTGGCATAATCGGAACTAGTCACTTCACGTACTCCATATTCTTCTTCAGAGGAAGATGATCCTGTTGTGCAAAGACAAGATGACTACTAAATGCTAGCATCCCTGTTTGCTCGAAAAAAGGAAAGGAAATATTTAAAACAACATAGATGAAGCACTTCTCAAGGACAATACCACCTTTTCATGACAGTATCTAAACAGTAGGACAACACCAATAGAGATGACAAAGCTCAATCATATGGATGAAATCAGTGGGCGAGTACCAACCTTTGTCAGGAGGCTTATTGTGTAGAGCATACAGATGAAGCACTTCTCCGGAACCATCTGTTGCTATCTACGGTGGTGGCCATGCTTACTATATACTCCTTGATTAGTTTAATGTTTCCAACATCTTCTTGTGTAGTTCCACTAAAATATATGGTATCTTCAAAGAAGATCCCTGTTTGCACAAGTAGAGATAATTACATATTACATTAAGAGTGGCAAAACAATTGCTCGTTCCAGCCATAGCAATAAATTAAGATGCAAAACTATATCATTACTTGTGTCATCACAGTTCCAGTGCTTCATTACAGCACCGGGAGTTGATTTTTGTTTTTCTTCCGCTTGTTCTTCCCCCTCATCACTTGGTTCAATAACAGACAAGCTTCGCCTTCAATGTAAGATTTGGCATGTCAATTAGGGAGCACAAGTATAGTACTAAACTTAATTTTCTGATGAAAGTGGCAAAATACAGGCCAACAGTTGTGAAATATCCTTATCTTACCTCAATGGGGTATTACGGTGCACATACAGACTGGAAGTCTTGTCTCCATTTGTGTAGTTCACTAAAATCAAGCAACATTATCGTACAAGTAGCACAACATATGAAAGCACACTGCAGAATCATGTGAAAGAAGGCTATTACTGACCTCTAATGATGCGGAATTCAAACAACTCACAAGAAGAAGATCTAAACCAAATTCGCCTTAACGGATAGGAAGTAAGATCTCCTCTTGTGCAGTTCCACTAAGATCAAGCAATCAAGCAACGTTGTCGGTGTGACATTTTGGTTGAACTGCACAAAACACTCTTAAAACAAAAGTGTTTTGTGCAGTGCAAAAAAAGGTCACAATGGCAACGAGGTGAAGTAGATAACCTTGTTTACACAGAGGTGCAAAGGAAACAATTAGTGGTCAATAATGATGGATGACACAGAAGCCAACAAAAAGAAGCATCTACCTTATCTAAATGGGAAAGAAAGCAAGACAACAGCATTTCTCAAACGGTGGCATTGATTAATATTAACATAGAGATTATATTAACAATAAAATTCGTTAAACATGTAATTTGCTTTTAACTGTGGCATTGCATCAATTTTCCAGCGGCATTATTAGAGGGTGTTTGTTTACAGGGGCATTTTGGTGTAGGGACTAAAAAAACTCCGTGTCAGTCCCATCTAAACCAAACAGGAGGGACTTTTAGGGACTAAAAGTGGGCATTTGGGACTAAAGAAAGAAGACCTCGAGGGAGTCTTTTTGGGACTTTTTCCAACAGTTGCCCCTACCACGCATCGCACCTTGTCTCTATTAGTTCATTACTAGGGGTAACATGGTCTTTTAGCATGTCATTTAATAACCTCTAGTCCATGTTTAGTCCCTAGAACCAAGCAGGTAGGGACTAGGGAGTTTTTAACCAAACAGGGCCTTAGATTAACAACAGCTAATGAGTTGCACGGGACAGTGGATGCACCAGCACCATGTTCATCTACCGATGTACTGTGGTCATGCACGGTCTGTTGCAACAAAGAACTAACAACCAAGGAGCCTATTTGTGTTGGTCCCAGTTTTGTTATCTTTAGACACCTTTCCCTATGTGAGCGCAACAAATCTAGTCCTGCTCAAACTCTACAGCCTTGTCCTTTCCTTTCCTTTTTGAACTAGTACTTTCGCCCCTTCCTTTCCTCTTTGAACCACGTCCTAGATTTATGCGATACAACTTTCCCCACAACTTTCCCCCATTCCTTTCCTCTTTGAACCACGTCCTAGATTCATGCTATACAACTTTCCCCCTTCATTTCCTCTTTGAACCACGTCCTAGATTCATGCTATATACAACTTTTCCCACAACTTTCTCCCACTCCTTTCCTCTTTGAACCACGTCCTAGATTCATGGTATACATGCAGCTAGAGCAATGCATGTGGAGTAAGTAAATTACACCTTAAGGTTCTTGGGGCGTGGTTCGGTGGGCGACGGGACGACAACGAAGAAGAAGGGGTCGGAGGCCCTCCCGCGCCGCCGCTGGGTGGAAAGTGAACAGCTGCGCCGGTAGTCCCTCGCCGACGGCGACAGTATTAAGCCTCCTTCCCTTCCCGGCGGACGGATCCTGCAACGAGGGGAGAGAGAGGCCAACGAAGTCTTGTAGATCTGGAGAGGGCAAGAGAGTGTGAAGAGAGCAACTACAAGTGTTGAGGCTCCAGCGGGAGAGGGCGAGAGAGTGTGAAGAGAGCAACTGCAAGAGCTGAGGCTCCAGCGTGTATATATATACTGGAGAGAGAGTGTGAAGCGTGCAAACCCTAGAAAACATTTTGACCAATCAAAGAATCCTCCTGGCACAAATTATGCTCAAGTGTAGTTATCGAACCCGAGACCTCAAGTTTGATGAGAGAACAGGTTAACCAGCTACACAACCCTCCCGTTATGTTCAACGAGAGGGAAATAATCTTTTATACATTCCTGCATCGTGTGACAAGCATGCCGTGTTTTTTGTGTGTGTGGGAGTCATTGAGATTTCAATCATAATCGTGTCATGTGGCTTTGGTGGTAAGACTATCCACAGTGGTGCAGAAATAATGCAGCCTTAGTCACCTTACCTCTCTCCACGTAGTACGTTGGGTCCCACCAGTCAGAGGGTGAAACAAACAAATTAGTAAGAAAAATTAAAAGCGCTAGCGGTGTTTCTTACCTCACACATCTCGCTACTGCTCGGGAACACTGTCCAATTGATCCCTCTGTTCGCTCATGTACTATTTTAAGTGAATCCTTATTATAACATGCACACAAATTTTGGGCACTTGTATTCGACTTAAGTCAGTGTGCCACCGTATCTCGTATACTTACTACTCCCTCCGTCTAGGTGTAATAAGTCACGTTAGAAGGTGCAACGGGACCAAGGGGTGTGTGTGTGTGTGTGTGTGTGTTTAACATCATGTGTGTGTTAGAGAGAGCGATAGATCTACCTACTCCTACAGAGAGATGTTGTGTAGTGTACGATTTTAGCCGCGAGAGTCGGTGCATCCTCTCGTTTCCGGGCGTGTTCGGTAGGGACATGCGGACAACTGCCACACCCGCTCCTGACGAGCCTGGCCCACCCAAAGCCCCTCCATCGCCCGCGCGCTTCCCGCCCGAAACGGTCAGCGCCGCTCCAAAGAATCGGTACCGCATTCATGCCCGGGCAGAGCGGATGCGATCTCTCACTGGCGCAAGAGTGATGGTTGCTTTGTCCGTCCAACTTACTGCTGGGTCTATGTGATTTGACGGCTCATTGGTCTTTATTACTGAGGTGGTAGGACTGCTGGATGTCCCACGCTTTCGGCGAAAGGAGGTACTACTACTAGATTACAATTTTCTCCATTCTTACAGCGGAGGCGTGCAAGAGCAGTGAAAACACGCAGGCTCAGTGATTACATGGCCCACCTCACACTATCACCGTGCGACACCTAACTCTTTACATAGTACTCCCTCCGTTCCTAAATATTACTAGATGAGTCCCCACGCGTTGCCGCGGAACAATGGTATATCTCTCTGCGCAAAATTATCGATTTCATAGAACTAAAAAAAACTCTATAACCGCATGAAAAATGTGGTAGCCAAACTAAATAAACTCCCATCATCATTTAGATCATCCCACGTAAGGAAAAAAGATCAGCCAACTCCTACTGCATAATGGGATTATATTTTTCTTTTTGACATGTTAATGGGACTTAAAAGCTCACTTACATGCATGCTACCGGTGCATGCTTGCATGCAGACATGTTGATGTGATTTAAAACCCACTCACATGCATGTGCCACGGTATTTCTGCATGCTTGCATGTGGCTTAGTGCGGAGCCTCTCAACGTCTAGATCAGACGACCATTATGGATTGATTTACTTCATCTAACGGCTACATCAATTTTGATGATGTGGCTCAAGGAGAGGATAGAGAATTCCTAGTAGTGGGGGCTAGCTATTACTAGTAGATAAGTCTTTGTAGAGATTCCACTACATACGGAACAAAATGAATGAATCTACACTTAAAATGCATCTATATACATCCGCATGTGGTTCATGGTGAAATCTCTACAAAGACTTATATTTAGGAACGGAGGAAGTACTAGTATAGTACGTACTGTAATTTATCAGCGAGATAAATTTGTACAATGCTATGAAGCTTCCAAAATATTAACCTTGCGATTGGCTCTTCGCCTCTTCGGGAAGTCGAGCAATAATGGTAGTGTAGTATATATCGTTCTGGCTATATGAGACCGAATGAATTGCTGCACGTCCACCACGTGGGCGAGGGTCGAGGGGCGAGGGAGAGTGCTACATATGGAGCAAAATGAGTGAATCTACACTCTAAAATATGTCTATATACATCAGTGTTTGGAGTATGTACTAGTAGTTGATATTGAAATATACTAAAGGACATATATATTCCAAACAATATGATATAATCTCTATAACCAAGGTAGTAGGGACGAGGAGTAAACAGAGGGAGTAGTAAATTTTTCTCCTCGTCCTGCGAGTCACGGCGCGCATGGGCGAGGGAGCGGGCATAAGGCGGAGCAAGCTTCACCTCATCCTGCGAGCCACCGCGCCCGTGGGTGGGAAGACGGCGTACTAAGCAAGCTTCTTGTCGTTCTGCGAGTTGACGGGACATATCAAAAGTACTCCAGTGTATAGAGCCTTGCCTCTAAGGTAGGCCCCACATGGTTTGCCTCTTTTTTAACATAACACGTCAAGTCGCAATTTGTTTGTTCACCCGTGGTAGACGATCCTCCCTCCACCAAGTGGACAACCAGTACACGTGCCAAATTACCACGTGGGCTGCCTTTTTCATACAGAAATAAGCTCCACCGTGTACCCGCGCGGGTGTGGTTCGGAAAGAGACGAGAGTACATGCGCCGTGCATGCACCTCTTATCTTTGTGCACGTCCCCCACCTACGTGGGTGTGTGTGAGAGATAAAAATTGCGTTGGGGGTTTTTTTTTTTTTGGGGGGGGGGGGGGGTGGGGGTTGATTTCGTGAATTATTTGTGGGAATATGTGTCGATGACATCTCAAGCAAAATTTTGCATGCAATGTGTGTGAAATGGAGGCCTATCCATATCATACATAGAGGGTCGGGCAATCCACGAGAAGAGAGGGAGGGGTCATAGCTATCGATAGAGTCAAAGAGAGGATCAAGTGGGTGGGTGCAAGATCGATGAAGAGAGCCATCGAAATTGTGTGTGTGTGCAAGTCAAAGATATAGGGCGACTGGCCTACTGGAACGTTAGAGGGCACATGTCAAGTTTGTGTGTGGAAGGGAGACATGACTAGAGCGCTCAATGTATCGGTGTGTGGGGGGGGGGAGGGGGTGGGGGGAGGGGTAGGCAGAGGCCTAACTATAGAGGTAGAACGACTCGTATATGTGTTGAGAAGGAGAGACCCAGCTATGTCTTGAGGGAGATCGGTCGACATCCATACATAACTGAAGGACGGGAAATATGATGGGACAGAGAGAGAGAGAGAGGGAGGGAGAGGGAGGGAGAGGGGTAGAGTGCTGGATGGGTGATGGAGTTGCTTCTCGAAGATGGTGGGAGAGGCCTACTAGACAAACTGAGGGTGGAACTGCAATGTTATCAATAAGAGTGGGGATGTGTTTCTGTGTGTTCCTGTGCGTGATAGATTTGTCGAGACGCATCCATGGATGATGAAGGGGAACCATGTGTTTGGTAAGCAAATCTAACTAGATCGGTAGATCAATTGTTGTTTGTCGGAGGAAGGGAGAGACACAACTAATGAGGTAGATCGATTGACGTGTGGGTAAAAACGAGTTATAAGGACCTAGCTAGCTATATGTATAGCGAGAGATCGGTCGGTGTATGCCCATTTGTTAGAGGCAAATAAGGCCCAGTGAGACGGATAGACAGAGAGAATGGAGCTAGGAGGTGGTGCGAGAGGCCCAACTACTAGCTAGATAGGGGGAGGAGTGTGCGGTTGTGAGGTCGATGAAAAGAGGGGCGAGAGTTTACACGTGTGTCTGACCGTATGAGAGACACGAGGCAAGGACACATAAAGGAGGAGATTGAAGGTGTGTGTGTATGTTGTAGGCAGGCATCGCTGGAGAGGTTTATCGATCGGTGTGTGTCGGAAAGGAGTTGTGGAGACTCTCGGAGAACGACCTAAAGAAAAAAAATGAATGTGCCTGGTGGATAGAATGCCGAGGGAGGGGGAGGGCGAGGAGGGCGTGTGCATGCACGAGAGAAAGTTAGTGGTAGCTACAAAGGTTAGAGGATTGTGTGGGTGTAAGAGACTAACAAAGATCATAATTTGATATGAAAGCGGATTCATATATTTGAATAGGAGATCATAGTGTTTTAAACATTGCATGCATGAATATAGCGGTGATACACATCCTGTGCACATGTTATACCATAATGTGATAATGCATGGCGTTTGCAACTCACAGCTAAATGCCGAACAATCTAAACCATACCATACGTCAAACAATATCACATTTTATTTGAATTTGTGATAATGTGTGGCGTTTGCAGCTTACAACTAAATATCGAACAATCTAAACAATACTATATATCGAACATTCTCACATTTTATTTGAATTTGTGGTAATGTGTGGTGTTTGCAACTCACATCTAAATACTTGTAGGCGTAGGGGGCGGGGCACCATACATAATGTGATAAACACATTATACATATGAGACATGGTTTAGATTATGAAGATCTAGCTAGAGCTAGAAATGTAATGTGATTTGAAATCAAAATAAAGTGGATTCAAAAAAAATCTAGTTCGAGTTCATATAGTACACATAGTTCATATGTAACTCGAGACTAATCATGTGGTGTGTTGTGAAGATAATACACAAATGATGGTTTAACTTGACAATAATGATGATTGTAGATCTTACTAAAACAGAGAAACGAATTCAAATGCTTTGACTTCACAACAATTATTACTGTAGATCTTATTCAAATAGAGAAACAAATTCAAATTTAGTTCATATTGAAGTGGTAGTATATACGTTTGGAATGCACTAAAACGTTCATTTGAGTAGTAGGTTGCATGCATTATACACGTAGCGAAATATTTTAATTGAACATAATATGAATTCAAAGTTTTGAATAACATTTGTAGTGCGCATTGATTTGGTACAGTACACGTTAGGCTTCTCCGGAAATTTCAACCCGCGCCTTGTTAGCCCGAAATATTTAAGATATATCTTTGTCTCGTTGTGCTCCGACAACTCCCTCCATCTCAACGCGCGCCTTGCTATTCCGAAATTACAACACGCGCGAAAACTCCCACCTCCTGTGAAATCCCGACACACGAAATGCCCGTGGTACCCCTGAACCGAAAGAACCGCCTCAAATCGGTGGGGGTACTTTCGTAACTTACCCCACATTTCGGATAAGCGCGTCTCTAAGCCATGGTTCTCCACTGCCATTCCATCCGCCCACCCATTCGTACACCGAGGCTGCGAAAACCCGCGATGAAACCCCACACCCTGCTCCGTCCGCCACCCAGCCGGAGCCTCTTCCCCGACGACGTCGTCCACAGCAACACCTCGACATCCCTCATCCACCGTACCGGATGAGGATCCGTCGTCGATCTCATCGTCCCACCGGTTCAGCCACCCCGTCCTCCACCTCCAAGGAGCTGCCCCGATGTTCCCCTCGTCTTTCGCGCCACCTCCATTCCCACACCACCGTCTTCACCTGCACCATCGGAAGAGCATCATCATCACCGTTTCCTCGGATGAAGTTGCGGCCTAATCGGCGCCACCAAAGAGGTTGTACACTAATCATCACATTTTCATCTTGATTCGATCTCACGGTGCTGCCGACGCTCGATCCCAAGCCGACACGGCGCGGCTCCATCCACGGCAGTGTCGCCGGCCACTTCCTCCATGACGTCGCTCCCTCGGCGGCGACGTCCACATCAGTAGGAGTTGCTGCTGCTTTAGCTCTCGCTCGCGCTACTGCTCTGCTCTTGCTCTCGGTCCCCTGCCTGGTCCGCTATTGCTATTGCTCTTGCTCGCGTTGCTGCTCTTGCTCTTGCTTGCGATGCTGCTCCGATTTAGCTACACTTCAGTCGACTGAATTGACTTTTGGGTCAGTAGATTTTCAGGGGGTGAGGGGGGGGGGGCTCGCCGGGGTGAAGGAAGAACCAAGGCAGCGGGGAGAGGTACCCCGCTATCTATCTTAGGGTTCAGGATGGGGCGGTGGTCGCCGGCGGTGGCAGGGCGTTGGCGGGGCGGTGGCGTGGGGATCACCGGAGAAAAAGCTCAGCACAGGGGGGGGCTAGAGGGATGGCCGGGGCGGCGGCGGACCGGCGGTGGGGAGTGTTTTCGGGGTGGGCGGGGTGGCGCACCGCCGGCCGCGGGCGGTGGGGGGCTGCTGTTTGGCCGGTGGTGGCTGGTGGCTCAGGGGGGTGGAGGTTGAAGATGAACCGCATTCCCTTGATTTCATATCCAATGGCTGCAAAATCGACTGACCAACGATGAAAAAGTCAGTCGACCGACGTGTAGCCTCACCTTGCTAGTGCGTTCAGTTTCGACAACAAAATTTAGTTTCGACAACAAAATTCAGTTTCGATAGTTAAGTTCAGTTTTGACAGTTAAGTTCAGTTTCGATAGTTAAGTTCAGAGATGAGCGGCTGATGTATTTTACATCTAGCACTTTGTGGTTATGTATTTTACTTCATGTATTGGAGATGCTATTAGAATTCCTCTCAGGTTAATGTTGTTCGTTGTCTCTCTTGTCCTGTGAGGGAGTCCTGGATTAGGGGGTGTTCGGATAGCCAGACTATACCTTCAGCCGGACTCCTGGACTATGAAGATACAAGATTGAAGACTTCGTCCCGTGTCCGAGAGGGACTTTCCTTGGCGTGGAAGGCAAGCTTGGCGATACGGATATGCAGATCTCCTACCATTGTAACCGACTCTATGTAACCCTAACCCTATCCGGTGTCTATATAAACCGGAGGGTTTTAGTCCGTAGGACAACATACACATCAACAATCATACCATAGGCTAGCTTCTAGGTTTAGCCTCTCCGATCTCGTGGTAGATCTACTCTTGTACTACCCATATCATCAATATTAATCAAGAAGGACGTAGGGTTTTACCTCCATCGAGAGGGCCCGAACCTGGGTAAAACTTCGTGTCCCTTGCCTCCTGTTACCATCCGGCCTAGACGCACAGTTCGGGACCCCCTACCCGAGATCCGCCGGTTTTGACACCGACATTGATGCTTTCATTGAGAGTTCCTCTGTGTCGTCGCCGTCAGGCTTGATGGCTCCTACGATCATCAATGGCGATGCTGTCCAGGGTGAGACCTTCCTCCCCGGACAGATCTTCGTCTTCGGCGGCTTCGCAGTGCGGGCCAATTCACTTGGCCATCTGGAGCAGATCGAAAGCTATGCCCCTGGCCGTCAGGTCAGATCTGGAAGTTTAAACTACACGGGTGACATCCGCGGGGACTTGATCTTCGACGGATTCGAGTCACTGCCGAGCGCGCCGCACTGTCATGACGAGCATGATCTAGCTCTGCCGCCGAACAGTGCCCTGGAGGCCGCACCCGCATCGGCTTCGACCCTTAATTCGGAGCCAACTACGCCAATCGAGGATGGGTGGTTGGACGCCGCCTCGGGGGCTGCGATCCCAACGGCGATCGAGCCGAACACCAGCCCCGCACTCTGCGAGACTCGTGACTCCAAGGAGCCGGACCCCTCTCCGGACTCCGAACCCTCCACGCCCCTGCCGATCGAATCCGATGGGGCACCGATTATGGAGTTTACTGCCGCAGACATCTTTCAGCACTCGCCTTTCGGCGATATTGTGAAGACACTGAAGTCTCTCTCTTTATCAGGAGAGCCCTGGCCGGACTACGGTCAGCAAGGTTGGGATTCGGACGATGAAGAAATTCAAAGCCCACCCACCACCCACTTTGTAGCCACTATCAACGATTTAACCGACATGCTCGACTTCAACTCCAAAGACATCGCCGGTATGGACGCCGATGAAGGAGACGATGAAGAACCAGCGCCTATTAGGCCCTGGAACGCCACCTCGTCATATGACGTATACATGGTGGACGCACCAAAAGATGACGATGAGGAGCGGAAGGACGCACCGAAAGCTTGTTCCCTTGAAAAGCAGTCAAAGCGGCGATGCAAGCACCGCCCCAAATCCCGCCTCGACAGAAATAGTGATCATACAGACCCAACGCTAGAGCAGGGCGAACCGCTGCCGGACAACGGCAATACGGATAATCAAACCGAACAAACTAATCCTATCAAGGCTAATGGTCCGGACAACATAACGCCGGACAGGCACCCGGAGCAGCAGACTGCCCGTAAAAGGCTTGTTGCCACCGCGAGGAGTCGGAAAAAGCAGAAGCAAAGGCTCAAAGCTACGCAAGACACACTCCAAATCAGATGGAGTAAAATACTCAACACTGCAGCAAGGTACGGCGACAATCGCCCCTCCAAGAGCTACCCAAAGCGGAAGCTGCTACCCGAATTCGATGAGGAGGCCTCAGAACCCCCACAACCAAATATCAAAGCAGCCACCTGGTCAGATAGACGATCCCTCTACCAACACAGATCGGCATACAACGCCGCTCACAATACAATACGCGACCCATGCGAGGGCTCGCACCCAAAGGACGGCGCAACAAGATCCATCTATGGACCACGCAAGCGCGCCCCAGCATACAATGCAACACAACAAACATCCGAACAACGCGGTACACCCAGCTACAGGGGTGCCGCACACCCCCTATGTTTCACCGGCGAGGTGCTGGACCATGAATTTCCAGAGGGATTCAAGCCCGTAAACATAGAGGCATACGACGGAACAACAGACCCTGTGATCTGGATTGAGAACTACATCCTTCATATCCACATGGCTCGAGGAGATGATCTCCACGCCATCAAGTACCTACCCCTCAAGCTCAAAGGGCCAGCTCGTCACTGGCTCAAAGGCCTACTTGAAAGCTCCATTGGAAGTTGGGAAGAGCTCGAAGACGCCTTTCAGGCAAATTTTCAAGGGACTTATGTTCGACCTCCGGATGCGGACGATTTGAGTCATATAACTCAATAGCCCGGAGAGTCAGCCCGAAAGCTTTGGAACATGTTTCTTACTAAAAAGAACCAGATTGTCGACTGTCCGGACGCTGAAGCCTTGGCAGCTTTCAAGCATAGCGTCCGTGATGAATGGCTCGCCAGACACCTCGGCCAAAATAAGCCGAGAACGATGGCCGCACTAACAAACCTCATGACCCGCTTTTGCGCGGGTGAGGACAGCTGGCTAGCCAGATGCAACACCAGCGACCCCAGTATATCTGAAGTTGGAGATGGAAACGGGAAATCACGGCGCAACAGCAATAACAAATGCCGGAATAAAGAAGACAGCATGAAGGGCACGATAGTAAATGCCGGATTCAAAAGCTCTCGGCCAGGTCAAAAGCCGCCCCCCTAAAGGCACCAGTGATGAATTGTCCAGCCTCAACAAAATTCTGGACCAAGTATGTCAGATTCATAGTACCCCTGGTAAACCTGCTAATCATAACCACAGAGAATGTTGGGTCTTCAAGCAGTCCGGCAAGCTCAACGCCGTACACAAGGGGGAGGATACACCAAGTGAAGACGAGGACGAGCCCCCCAAGCAAGACACGGGGAACAAAAGAAATTTCCACCAGAAGTCAAAACAGTAAACGTGTTATACGTAATCAAGGGAAAAGACAACGCGGCACTCCCAGGAAAATATACCCAAGTGCCTGTCACCACGAAGTCCTGCCACTGGTCATCTCAACCGATCACTTTCGACCATCGCGATTACTCAGCAAGTATCCAACACACAGGATGGGCTGCCCTGGTATTAGACCCAGTAATTGGCGGATATCACTTCACAAGAGTCTTGATGGACGGCGACAGTAGCCTAAACCTAATATATCAGGATACAATCCGCAGGATGGGGTTAGACCCAACACAAATTCGCCATAGCAATACTACCTTTAAAGGAGTAACGCCAGGCCCAGGGGTTCGTTGTACGGGCTCCCTCCTACTACAAGTTATATTCGGCTCCCCCGATAACTTCCGTCGCGAGCATTTAACTTTCCACATCGCTCCGTTTCAAAGTGGCTATCAAGCACTGCTCAGACGCGAAGCTTTCGCTCGCTTTAATGCAATACCACACTATGCCTCCCTCACACTCAAGATGCCCGGTCCACGTGGCATCATTACAGTGCACAGAAATATCAAGCGATCTCTGCGTGCCGAAGAGAGTGAGGCTGCCTTGGCAGCCGCACACTAAAGGCGCCCGGACAAGCGAAAGCATCCAATAGGTCGTCAAGACCTCAGATACAAATAATCAAGTCCGGCGCTGCTATTTATACGGAATAAGTGGTCACACCCCTATTTGTCAATACAAGGGGCTCAACGCGCGCAGACAAGTGGCAATTTCTTATCATCTTGAAATATACATGGTTTCTTTAAAAACTATCTTTTTGCACGGCAACTTTTTCACTTAACTTCCTCTCTTTTACAGACGATCATCGTGCTACACCCATCCAGGATACAACACAATGGAGACACAGGCGCAGACGTGCAGCAGGGACCCGCTCCAAGGATTCTTTTTAGATTAAGACCCTGCGTAAACCTTTTTTACTGTCTCTTGTTGATACATATCCACCGTTGAGAAGGATGCTGATGTCTTGGCATGTGGCCATGCCAGAACAATGCACACACCTGGACACAAGGGGCTTCTTACAAAGGCCACTATTTAGGCCCGGTTTATGCCATAAAGACCGAACACCTTAGGGAGTGTTCGGCGTCGCGAGTTTGGCCCTATATGCATCAACTCCGAATCATTGTCTTTGGTCAAATGTTGGGATTGCCCGGCTCCTGTGTTTTGGTGCCTTACGTTCCGCCTTGTCGGCTAAGGTAGCACCAGGAGAACTACTGCGATTGTGCCCTGGTTCATCCGGACGAGCACCTCAGTAGAGAAAGCTGAAAACTGACTATCATGATATAGCGTGAGACTGGTCAACCACACGATGACCTGTGGGAATGTTAGAATTCCTTCGCCTTAACGAAGGGCCGTTTTCCGGCCAGGCATGTACGCACCCCGGAATCGGGAGAGTGCGGAGCCACCAGGGGCTATCTAGTAGCCCCACTGTCAAACTCCTATGGCTAAGTGAAAGTGCTAAAGCATTATAGTCCGGTTGCCTCGCTCGCTCCGCTATCACCTCCTTAATAGGACCAAGACGTTGGGTTAAGTGTGAACGCGTATTTTTGCGAGCACCTCCGCATTATATGCGTGGGGGTTGAAGCCGACGACTGCAATCTTTCAGGTTATACACATGTATACATAAACGGCCGCCCAGGAGGCATCATATTACTTTCAGGCAAAAGTATAAAAATAGCCTTATAAAAATTTATAAAAGCATTTCGCTTACAATGAGATTACATATCACTCAAACATAATATTTTTTGAGCACTGGGTCTCTATCAAACGGGCACCCTCAAGAACTTCTTCAAAGTAGTGCTCAGCAGCCTTTCGACCTATAGCCGAATCCCGGCTGCAACATTGGTAGCATCCATCTCCGCCCAGTATGCCTTAACACGAGAAAAGGCCATCCGTGCGCCCTCTATGCACACTGACCTCCTCATCGCATTAATGCGCATCACCACGTCAAGGACCTGCTGCACCAAGCCGAAATAGCTGTTCGGTTTTGACCTTTCCGGCCATAGCTGACCCACAATAGACCTCATGGAGAGTCCGGACAACCTATTTAGTTCGGCCCATTCGGCTAATTGGTCAGTCAATGAAAGTGGACGCTCGGGAGAATGGAATTGTCTCCAAAACAGCTGGTCTACTTCACGGTCCGTCTGACCCTGGAAGTACTTGGCCGCATCGGCTGCGCTCGCCGCCAAATCCATATACACATCCTCCGAACTCCACAACCGATCCAGAGGGGCATACCGTGGATCTCCGAATTTCCTCCGCAACATAAAGGATTTCCCAGCTACAATATCCCCGGCTTCCCGCAGCTCCTCCTTCTTTGCCCTCATAGCAGAGGGGAGATCCTTTTTCGTCGCAGCAGCCTTCTCAAGGTCCGATGCCTTCGCTTGGTTTTCCTTTTCAAGAACCCGGCAACGGTCGGCGGCGGCTTTTAACTCTATAGCCATCTTGGCCATCTTGTCTCGGGTCTCGCCATGCGCGGCCTTCTCGGCTTGCAACTCTTCGGCCGCCTTCACAGCAGCCGCATTACCCAACCTCGCTTGTTCCTTGGCTCGGGCAAGTTCTGCCCGCAAGGCTTCAACAGTGGCAGCTCCATCTGCAGTCACAACATATTAAAGATACTAGCATCATGCTGCTCTTCCTATGTGGCATTTACCAGATAATGACACTTACCCTGCGCCTCATCAAGCCTTTTGTTAACAAGCTCGATGTCGGCGTCTGCCGCATCCAACTGCCGTTCTAAATGGGCAAACTCGCTAGTCCGGCCAGCCACCGGAGCTTCCATCACCTGCACATAGAGGCAGTATGGTTATTACCTGGGAATATGATCCTCTGTTCGTCGTCGTTTCCGATGACAACCAGAGTCTCAGGGGCTACTATCTACACAGGGCACACCTAGCATGTGCAGGACTATCATACATTCTTTTACGTACCTCAAAGCCTATCAGTAGACTCATAAAAGCTTCATGCAATCTGCTTTCGGCGGACGATATTCTCTCCATCACCGTATTCATCAGCACACGGTGTTCATCTAAGATGGCTGCTCGCCCCACCAACTCCCTCAGAACATCCGATCGCACACCAGATGGTGCCGGACTCTTTTGTCTGCTCTCTTCGGGAGCCGGACACTGGGAGCTTCGGGGGTCAATGGGATTATCTTCTGGCCTCACCGGACTCGGAGAGGCCCTCCGCGACGACACTTCAGGGTTGCCCGCTTCTGGAGCGGAGGAGTCCGGAGGAGGCGTTTCGCTCTCCATCATCTCTGGAAGAAGATCCCCCGAAGACGAGCTCATTTGAGAGGGGCTAAGGCCCGAACTGCAAAAATATATGCAGTGGTTATTTTCTCAGAAGAAAAAGATGGCATATCTGTACTATTAAAAGTATTTTGGGTCACTTATGACTCGCGGGAGAATTGATCCCCCCGCGGACTTTGTGCGGCAACGGCGCCCCCCGAGGTAGGACCCTCTGTGGGAGACTTCTTCTCCCGTTTGGAAGCTTCAGCTTCCGAATCCCTGGGCGCAGTCCTTTTCCTCTTCTGGTCATCTTCCTTCATGGAGACGCTCGCTCCCTTGGCTAGAATGGGCAGCGTTGGGGGCCCGCGTCCGCCCGCATTATCCTCCACAATATATTCCTTCAAGGGCTCCGGGCAAGGTGCGGTCTGGAGCATCTTTTCCAATACCGGATTTTCCAAACCCTCAGGGAGGAGGGCCGAACACCGAATCAACTTCGCCTTTGTTAGCCAGTCCTGGTCAAAAAGCAAACTTTCAGAAATAACTTCGTAACAAAGAGAGATAGTATGTTCGGCCAGAAGATGCCTTACCTGTTCGGCGGCGCGGTTACTACTCAGGCCCATGTCCTTGGTGATTTCCGGACACTCCACCTGAGGTCCGAAGAATGACTTGTACATCTCCTCGTGCGTCAGGCCGAGGAAATTTTGAATGGCACGCGGTCCCTCGGGATTGAACTCCCACAGGCGAAGAGGCCGCCGTTTGCAAGGCTGGACTTGATGAACCATCATAACCTGTATTACCGCAACCAAACTGAAATCTCCATTGAAGAGATCTCGAATGCGGCTTTGCAGTATAGGCACGTCCTTGGCTAGCCCCAGCTCAGACCTCTGCTGATCCATGACATCAGCTATGGTGGGGGGCCCGAGCGGAAAACAGGGGGGTGCCCACTTGGCACTTCTAGGAGCCGTGATGTAGAACCACTCCTGTTGCCACAATTCAGACACCTCTGGGATGGAACCTTTGGGCCACGGAGCTCCCGTCATCTTGCATATTGAGGCACCTCCACACGCTGCATGTTGCCCCTCGATCATCTTCGGCTTCACTTCAAAGGTCTTGAGCCATAGGCCAAAGTGAGGGGTAACCCGGAGGAAGGCCTCGCACATGACAATAAATGTCGTGATATGAAGAAAGGAGTCTGGAGCTAGATCATGAAAGTCTAGCCCGTAGTAAAACATAAAACCCCTTACGAAAGGATCCAGAGCAAGGCCTAGACCTCGGAGGAAGTGGGAGACGAACACGACGTTCTCGTTGGGTTCGGGGGTGGGGACGGCCTGCCCTCGGGGAGGCAGCTGATGCAAAATCTCGGCGGTCAGATATCTGGCCTCCCTCAACTTTTTGATGTCTTCTTCCGTGACGGAGGAAGGCACCCATCGGCCTTGAAGGCTAGATCCGGACATGACTGAAGGTTCGGAGCACCTGACCTGAACTTCGGGCATTTGAGCTTGAGGTGGGGGAAGGATTCGATTGAGCACGGGAGGGAAAAATAAAAGCCTTGTCCCCTTTATAAAGAGGGTGAATATCAAGCGTCCTCTCCGTGTCCGTTTGGACTTGCCTATAATCTAGGAGTCCTAGAAGCGGTTGGGTTACCCACGCCCGTATTGATGAGAATCCCGGAATAAGGGGACACGATCTCCGTTTTAACAAGACGTGCCAGGGAAACCGCCTCGCATAACGCACTGAGGTGGGATAATGAAACGACTCGGCTAAAGGCTTGGCCATGGTGTGTCACGCTACAGAATACGTCAGCAGATTAGATTTGTGTAAATATTATTCTCTCTACGACAATATGTGGAAACTTATTTTGCAGAGCCAGACACTATCTTTGTGTTCAAAATCTTCTATGAAGTACTTGGAGGAGGAACCCGCCTTGCAATGCCAAAGACAATCTGCGCGCCGGACTCGTCATCATTGAAGCCTGGTTCAGGGGCTACTGAGGGAGTCCTGGATTAGGGGGTGTTCGGATAGCCGGACTATACCTTCAGCCGGACTCCTGGACTATGAAGATACAAGATTGAAGACTTCGTCCCGTGTCCGAGAGGGACTTTCCTTGGCGTGGAAGGCAAGCTTGGCGATACGGATATGCAGATCTCCTACCATTGAAACTGACTCTATGTAACCCTAACCCTATCCGGTGTCTATATAAACCGGAGGGTTTTAGTCCGTAGGACAACATACACATCAACAATCATACCATAGGCTAGCTTCTAGGTTTAGCATCTCCGATCTCATGGTAGATCTACTCTTGTACTACCCATATCATCAATATTAATCAAGCAGGACGTAGGGTTTTACCTCCATAGAGAGGGCCCGAACCTGGGTAAAACTTCGTGTCCCTTGCCTCCTGTTACCATCCGGCCTAGACGCACAGTTCGGGACCCGCTACCCGAGATCCGCCGGTTTTGACACCGACATCCTGCTTCAGCCTCGGCGTCGTACAACTCACCGGAGCTGCTCCAACGACGAAACCCTCCATCACAGCGGAGTAGTACCTCGGGCTCCATCTCCAGACGCCTAAGATCTTCTTCCCCTCCTCCGACAGCAAAGTCAGCTGGAGCATCCTCACCGGCCAACCCAATCATGCTGAGATCGACATGGCTTCGCCAAAGAGGTTGTACACTTGTTGCATCTCTTTTTTACTCTACATGTTATATATATTGTCCACTGAGCACACGGATTTGTTCCTTTAGTGTCTCCTTGAAAGAAAAAACGTAGGAATTTTAATTTTTACTTGTCCTCCTTTTCAAATTCCTATTCATGAAGCACAAGACTAAGATATAGTAGCATAATAGCATTATAACCGTACATTTTCTTGTGGTTTGACTTAATCTCACCATGCTTCTTTGCATCCTGTGATCTTCCAATTGTTGTGAATCAAACACCCAGATTGGCAGAAATCCTGTGTTTTTAAATTCTCTGTTTTGCACGTGCATTCCTATCCTATTCCTTTCTATTTCCTATCCCTGCATTGTTGGAATCCTCCAATCCAAATGAGCCCTTACAGAATTACTTCTCTTACAGATAGTTGTCAAAGAAAACCTTGCGTGGTTTGTCCCGCTCCTGCTGCGCCGTCGTCCACCCCAGCTCAGCTGCTCCAACGACAGAAGGGTCCAGCACAACAGGGATCCGGCCTCCAGACTGTATTTTGCCGCCTCAGATCTTCTTCCCTACCGCTGGCAGCCATGAAAACTGCATTACCATCATCAACCGAGCAGATGACCTCGAGGACTACACGGGTCCGCAAGAGAGGTCACACTCTTTCGTGTCTACTTATGTTATGCATCGCTTAATATTACATGCTACTTTATCGTCCTGTTCACCGATTAGACTCTGAGTCAGCTCCAAAATAATGGTCAAACTTGAGTTTTTAAATGGTTGTGGGGTACATATCGGGGCCGCTATCAATAGTATCTATCTACTATTTGGTTAATCTCCGGTGTCTACTATGAGTTTCATGTTGGGTGGGAAACAAATAGTAAAGAAGCCATTATCTGTATTTTTTAACTGAAGCCATTATCTGCCTGCTATTATTGGTTTTGGGTCTATCCACAGGTTGCTACCATCACTCTGGATTTCTGCATGCACTCCTTACATAATCTCACTATGTTTTATTCCTATGCATGCCAGTTATTGTAAACAATGGAACTGAACATGTAGAGCAAAAGAGACGAGCCTTGTGTGGCAATAAAATTTCATGCAGACGTCGCTCCATGGTGGGCGCAAAGGCAGCCCCCCTCCACGCATTTCGGATTGTAATCGAGAGGAAGATATCTGTTCTGAGAGGGATTCAGAAGGAGAAGAGAACTCCTATTTACCCCCTGAGGTCTTTGCTCTAACTTGGCATGCTGATGTTGGTTATATCATGCATATGATGTCTTGGATTGCTTACTTTATACATCAAATATGTCATCTACTTAGTTTAGACATCCTTTGTGAGAATGCCATCTGTTTAGTTTATTCATCGTTTATGTGAATTATGCAACGCCATCTTGTTTAGCCAGGCATCATATATGTGAATTTTGCAATGCCATCCTGCTTAGCCAGTCATCTTATATGTAAATTATATCAGGCCATCCTTTTTTTCGTTACATATTACATTTGTCAACAATGTTAGTACATTCAACTGCTCTTCGTGTGCATCAGCCATTTGACACGGTGATGGCAAATTCTGGAGTGAAAACAAGGTCTTCAGAGCAGACTATGCTATCTGGCGAAGCGCATATCTCGCTGGTTATGGATAGCTCCTCAGAGGAGGATTCAGAGACAGATGACCAGTCCTATTCCCCCCCAAGGTGTATGCTCTAACTTGGTAGGGTTATGTTGCTCATATCGTGTGTATGGTGTCTCTCATTGCTATGTCATTTGATTAGTTTAGACATGCTTTATGTGAATGCCACCTGTTCAGTGTCTAATTACCATATATGTGAATTACGCATTGCCATCTTGTTGCAAGACATTATATATGTGAATTATACAATGCCATCTTGTTGCAAAGGCATTATATATGTGAATTATGCAATGCCATGCTGTTTAGCCAATCATCATGTATGTGAATTATATCATGCTATCTTTTTTTGTATTACGTGTTCCATTTGTCGACAACGTTTGTATATTCAACTACTCTTCCTGTGCATCAACCATTTGAAGCGGTGATGGAAGTATCTGGAGTGAAAACAAGGTATTCAGAGCAGACAATGCTACCTGCTGAAGCAGACATCTTGCTGGTTACAGAGAGCTCCTCAGAGGAGGATTCAGAGACTGATGACCAGTCCTATTTCCCCCCTGAGGTCTATGCTCAAACTTGGCAGGGTTATATTACCCATGTCATGCATGTTGTCTTGCATTGCTTAGTTTTTACATCATATATGGATTGCCATCTGCTTACTTGCTTACTATATAAATCATATATTTGAATTATATCATGCCACCATCATATTTACATAGTACATACACATCATCTATCTGAATTATGGCATGGCAACCCATTTAATAAAGACATCATATAGTTATATCATCTCATCCTATTTAGTGTTTACAGTCATCATATTTTGAATTATGGCATTCTATCCGTGAATGTATGTGAATTATGGCATGCCAACCTATTTAATAAACACATTATATAGTTATGTCATGTCATCCTATTTACATAGTCTCATATTTTGAACTATGTCTTTCCATCTTTTTTAGTTAGCCATCATAATGTGAAATTGTGTCATGCTATCCTGTTTAGTTAGCCATCATATATGTGAAATCGTGTCATGCTATCCTATTTGGTTAGACAACATAAATATGAATTATTTATGCCCTGTTTTATTCCCCACTATCCATTGCACCCGTCTATCATACAATGTCTATACTTTCAATTACTTTTCTTGTTAATCAGCCATTTGAATTGGAGAGCGTGATGGCAGTATCTAAGGGAGTAACAACACGGTCTTCAGAAAAGATAGTGCTACCAGTTGATGCAGATAGAACCACGGTTGTACTTTCCCAAGGACCAGATCCACCACACATAACCCAGACTCTTGTAGATTGTACCCCTACCCAGTTGGACAGAGAACCAGCTACACCCCTTCTAACCCCAACCCCGGCAGATAGTAACCCAGTTCTAGTTGACACAACACTGTCTCCACCACAGAGCACTCAAACACGAGCAGTTAGTAAGGGAACTACAGTGCCCAAAGCACAAGGACCACTACTCCGAATCCCAACTCAACGCTTAAAGGAGAAGAAGATTTGTTCTCAGGTCAGGTTCTGTAGCTATGGTTCATACTCCTTTGCTCTTGCATTACTGTATTTACTCATACCAACTATTTTCAAATTTGAAGGATGGAATTGAAACTCCAATGGCGCAACAGGTATGTTTTAAACCTGTTTCTTTAACTGGTTTGCTGTTGTAACCTGCTCTATCTTGATTTCAGTTTCAATTGAATAAACAGTTATGTTCTCATGTCATGCACATTACAAGTGTTGTTATTGCTCTATAGTTACCCACACTTATATTCTGTCTATTCTGCTTTGTCTTGAACAAATATTATTTAAACTATGTCTCTATCTTGATTTGGCAACAAAAACTAGAATGATATAGACCATAAAGTGACCATGGTACATAGATATATGTTTGTTTCATGCTGTTATCCTGTCCACTTTACTACTGAACTCATTTACCAAAATGAGTTTCATATACAACATGGTAAACATGTGATGTGTCTGCTTGTTTCTCTTTTAGAATGCGGACAAAATATTGGAGAACAGTACCGCGTTATCCAATGGTAAAGGAAGTAATGCAGATAAGGTTCAAGATAGTGAGACATCCCTATTGGTCTCCAAGAAAGCTGATAAAAACTATCTTGACGACAGTGAGGGAACCCAAAAGTCCTGTCTTGATGTAGTGTTCGAGTTACTGGCCACTACTGCTGGCACAGGCTCTTCGAACTCGCTGCCTGAATTAGTTCGTCTTCTTGAGTCTCAACTTCAAGTTGAAAGACATCGATCAGATGTGCAGCGACAGGAAGCTGAAGGACTGAGGAAGTCCCTGCAGAATTCAGATGCATATTTTCTGGTGCAACAGCAAGCGCTGGAGGATTTAAGCACCAAATAAGAGAAAGTTAATAAGCTTGCTAAGCATCTTGCCAGCATTATGGGTACCTAGGATATTGTTTCTTGAGATCTTCTGAAGTGGTTTCAGTTCTAGATTTGTTTTGCTGCGATGTTTATTTGCGCTGGTCGCCAACTTTGACAACCAGTGTATATGATATGCTGCTTTGTTCCCTATATTTGCACTGGTGGTGAACTTTGATGCCCAGTGGATGTAATATGTGTAATAGCCGTGATAGCCTAGCGTTAGTTGCTTGCTTATTTATTTATTTCCTTGTTGTCTTGTTTATTTGTTTGCTTGTAGTCATTGCAGTTCTTTTTCCGCGGTTAGCTAGTGGCTGCAATAACCTATTTTTTAAGTTAGGCCATAATAACCATGGGCTAATATTTACTGTAGTGACACTGGGCCTCCTACGGGCCGTAGAAACAGTGGGCCTTCTACGGGCCGTAGAAACAATGGGCCTTCTGTGGGCCGTATCATCAATGGGCCTTATACGGGCCGTATGATCGATTGGCCAAACATGGGCCAAACAAACCACATTATGGCCGTAAACGGGGTAGAGTTGGAATCGTCCGTTCATGGGCCGACCATAACGGGCCATCGTTAATAGGCCGTATTTGATGACACTATGAAAACGGCCCAACGTATTAACGGACCACAAACGGGCCGACTGTAACCACGGTTTGAATTTGGCCCATAAGCAGAAAATGACAGTAACGGGACGTAAGTAAACGAATGCTGGAAATGAGCCCAAGAATAAATGGGCTCTGAGAAGGCCGAAAGATAACATGGGCTGGAAACGACCCAATGGAATAATGGGCCGTTAATGGGTATAAAGTGATACACTATTCATTACGGGCCAGTTTCACCACGTGCCGTTAATGGGCGTAAAGTGATACACTGTTCATTACGGGCCAGTTTCACCACGGGCCGTTAATAGGACAATAGTTACATAGGGCCTCATATGGGCCGAAAGACGTCATGGGCCATACATGCGCCAGAAGTGAAAACAGGCTAGAATCATATTGGATGACCCAGATGATGCTACTGGGCCTAATTCGGATAGGGCGTAACGGGCCTTGGGTTAGTGGGCCGTAAATGGGTTATATGCGAACAGGCCGTTAACACGCTTTCCATGGGCCGGCCTGCCACCTTTTGACCAAGTCAAATGGGCTGGCCTTTTCACGGGAATGGGCCTCTGTTGGGTCATGCCACGTGTCGACGTATCATAGGCGCCTTCCGTCCAATGAGTGGATGACATCTGTCCCAATGATGAGCCGACACGTGTTTCCTCCAGCCAATGATGATTTTACATGTGGAAAATCCCCATTGGTTGGGGCTGTTAATGGGTTATCGGATCCAAAACCCGACCCGATAGCTTAACGGCGTTCCGTTACGGTGGATGCCACGTGTTGGTCACCCTTGACGAAAGCACTTCTGTGACGCGCGATTTATCGTCATGGAAGTGGACACTTCCGTGATGATAATTTTGGTAATGTCATGGAACGCTTCTACGATAGCACAGGTATGACTATCTTGATTCTGTTATAAAATCGTCATCGATGTACATGCATGACAAAAAACGCGACCTACAGTGACAAACACGTATCATCACGGAAGTGTAATTTTTTTGTAGTGCTCGGGCAAGCTCCGCCCGAAGGGTCTCCACGATGACAGCTCCATCTGCAGTCACAACATATTAAAGATACTGGCATCGTGCTACTCTTATTATGTGACGATCACAAGAGAAATCACTCACCATGTGCCTTGTCAAGTCGCTGGTTGACAAGCACGATATCGGCATCTGCCGTATCAAGTTGCCGCTTTAGCTCGGTAAACCCATCAGTTCGGCTAGCCACCATAGCCTCAACCACCTGCACATAAAGGCAGTCGAGTTATTACCTGGGTATATGATCCTCGGGTTGCCGCCGTTCTCGACGACAACCAGAGTCTCAGGGGCTACTATCTGCATAGGGCACACCTAACGTATGTGGTACTATCAAAATCATACACTATTTGACGTACCTCGAAGCCTTTCAGCAGACTCATAAAGGCTTCATGCAAGCCGCTTTCAGCGGATGAAATCCTTTCAATTACCGTACCCATTAGCATACGATGCGCTTCCGAGACGGCCGCTTGCCCCAGAAGATCCTTCAGCGCGTCCGACCACACACTGTACGGTTCCGGACCCTTGCTGTCGCTCTCCTTAGGAGCCGGATACTGGGGATTTCGAGTAGCCAAAGAGTTATCCTCTGGCCTTAGTGGATCCAGAGATACCCTTCGCGACGACACTTCAAGGTCGCCCGCTTCATAAGGCGGGGTGTCAGGGGGAGGCGTTTCGCTCTCCATCATCTCCGGAAGAAGATCCCCCGAAGACGAACTCTGTCGAGAAGGGCTACGATCTGGACTACAATTTATAAGCATCGGTTGTTGTCTTCGGAAGTAAGGTAGGATGTTTCCACTATTAAGTACTTTTCGATTACTTACAGCTCGGTAGAGGGATGATCCCCGCGCGGACATTGTGCGGCAAGAATACCCTCCGAGGCAGGACCCTCTGATGAAGATTTCTTCTCCCGTTTGGAAACCTTAGTTTACGGATCTTCAGAGGTAGTCCTCTTCCTTCCCCAGGGAGAGAGAATGTCAGATTCTTCCCTTTGGTTGTCCTCCCTCATGGAGGCGCTCATTCCCATGGCTGGAATAAGTAGCGAGTGAGGCCCGCTTTCGCCCTCTCTATTCCCCCCATCATCTTCCTTTGAGGGCATTGGATAAGGCGCCGACTGGAGCATCTTGTCCAGTACCGGATTGTCCAAACCCTCAAGAAGGGGGGTCGAACACCTGATCATCATTGCCTTTGCTATCCAGTCCTGGTCAAAGAGCGGCTCTTTAGAATGATGCCATGATAAATAAAAGGACAGTAGGTTCGACATGGGATTACTTACTTGGGCAGCGGGGCGGTTGCAGCTCAGACCCACGTCCTCGGTGGTGTCCGGACACTATTTGGGGTCCGAAGAACGATTTCTACATCTCTTCGAGCGTCATGCCGAGGAAATGCTGAATAGCTCGCGGTCCTTCCGAGTTGAATTCCCACATGCAGAGGGGCCGGCGTTTGCAAGGCTGGACTCGACGAACTAGCATAACTTGCATTACCATAATCAGATTGAATTCTCTCTCAAAGAGATCTCGGATACGGCTCTACAGTACCGGCACGTCCTTTGCTGGACCCCAGCTCAGCCCCCTGCTGATCCATGACATCAGTTGTGGTGGGGGGCCCGAGCGAAAGGTGGGGGCAGCTACCCACTTGGCACTTCGGGGAGCTGTGATGTAAAACCACTCCCGCTGCCATAATCCGGACACCTCTGGGAAGGAACCCTCTGGCCATGGAGCGTCAGCGATTTTGCTTATTAAACCACCTCCGCATGGTGCGTGCCGCCCCTCGATCATCTTCAGCTTCACATCGAAGGTCTTGAGCCACAAGCCGAAGTGAGGGGTAATGCGGAGGAAGGCCTCACATACGACAATAAATGACGAGATGTGAAGAAGGGAATCCGGGGCCAGATCGTGAAAATCCAGCCCATAATAGAACATAAGACCCCTAACAAAGGGATCCAGAGCAAGGTCTAGTCCTCGGAGGAAGTGGGAGATGAACACGACGCTCTCATTCGGTTCGGGAGTAGGGACGACCTACCCTCGGGCAGGCAGCCTATGCGAAATTTCGGCGGTCAGATATCTGGCCTCTCTCAACTTCTTGATGTCCTCCTTTGTGACGGAGGAAGGCATCCACCGACCTTGAAGGTTGGATCCGAAGATAGTTGAAGGTCTGAAGCACCTGACCTGAGCTTTGGGTGTTAAAACTCGAGGCGGGGGAAGGATTCGATTGAGCACGGGAGGGAAAAAAGAAAAACCCCGTCCCCTTTATAAAGAGGGTGAATATCAAGCATCCTCCTCGTGGCCGTTTGGGACTTTCCCAAGATCTAGGAGTCATACCAACAGGCATGGTTGGGTTACCCACGTCTGTATTGATGAGAATCCCATTATAAGGAGGACACAATCTTTGCTTTGACAAGACGTGTCAAGAAAACCGCCTCGCGTTATGTGCGGAGCTGGTTGAGAAAAACGGTTCGAATAATGACCGGGCCATGGCGTGATGTCATTCTATCAAAACGTGTCAGTAGATTGGATTCGTGGAAATATTATTCTCTCTACAGTGGTATGTGGAACTTATTTTGTAGGGCTGAACACTATCCTTGTATTCAAAACTCTTCCATGGTGTATGCGGAGGAGGAACCCGCCTTGCAATGCCGAACATAATACTGCGCGCCGGACTCATCGTCATTGAAGCCTGGTTCAGGGGATACTGAGGGAGTCCTGGATTAGGGGGTCTCCGGACAGCCGGGCTATGTCCTTTGGCCGGACTATTGGACTATGAAGATACGAGATTGAAGACTTCGTCCCGTGTCCAAATGGGACTCTACTTGGCGTGGAAGGCAAGCTAGGCAATACGGATATGTATATCTCCTCCTTTGTAACCGACCTTGTGTAACCCTAGCCCCCTCCGGTGTCTGTATAAACCGGAGGGTTTTAGTCCATAGGACAACATACAATCATACCATAGGCTAGCTTCTATGGTTTAGCCTCTTTGATCTCATGGTAGATCAACTCTTGCAATACTCATATCATCAAGAACAATCAAGCAGGACATAGGGTATTACCTCCATCAAGAGGGCCCGAACCTGGGTAAACATCGTGTCCCCTGCCTCTTGTTACCATCCGCCTTAGACGCACAGTTCGGGACCCCCTACCCGAGATCCGCGGGTTTTGACACCGACAGCTATGTTATGGATGAAGAAACTAAAAGAGACTTTCTTGCATGCAATGATAGAAGTGATCTTAAGAAATTATTAGCTAAGCTTAAACAAAAAACTCTGAATGCTAGAATGAAATATGATCCTGCTTATACTACTTCACCTATCTTTGTTACTGATAAGGATTATGAATTCTCTATTAATCCTGATATAATTACTTTGGTTGAATCTGATCCTTTTTATGGTTATGAATCTGAAACTGTTGTGGCACATCTTACTAAATTAAATGATATAGCCACCCTGTTCACTAATGATGAGAGAACTCGCTACTTTTATATCCTTAAAATATTTCCATTCTCATTAAAGGGTGATGCTAAGATATGGTTTAATTCTCTTGATCCTGGTTGTGTGCGTAGTCCCCAGGATATAATTTATTGTTGGGGAACGTAGCAGAAATTCAAAATTTTCCTACGTGTCACCAAGATCTATCTATGGAGAGACTAGCAACGAGGGGAAGGAGAGTGCATCTACATACCCTTGTAGATCGCTAAGCGGAAGCGTTCAAGAGAATGGGGTTGATGGAGTCGTACTCGTCGTGATTCAAATCACCGGAGATCCTAGTGCCGAATGGACGGCACCTACGCGTTCAACACACGTACAGCCCGACGATGTCTCCCATGCCTTGATCCAGCAAGGAGAGAGGGAGAGGTTGAGGAAGACTCCATCCAGCAGCAGCACAACGGCGTGGTGGTGATGGATGAGCGTGGCAATCCTGCAGGGCTTCGCCAAGCACCGCAGAAGAGGAGGAAGAGGTGTTGGAGAGGGAGAAGGAGGGAACCAAAGGCATCGATGAAAAGCCCTCCTTCCCCACTATATATAGGAGGGCCAAAGGGGGGGGGGGCGCCGGCCCTAGGAGATCCAATCTCCTAGGGGGGGCGGCGGCCAGGGAGGTTTCCCTTCCCCCCAAGGCACCTAGGAGGTGCCTTCCACCATTGGGACTCTTCCCTTTTGTGAAACCCTAGGCGCATGGGCCCCTTGGGGCTGGTGCCCTTGGCCCATGTAGGCCAAGGCGCACCCCCTATAGCCCATGTGCCCCCCCGGGGCAGGTGGCCCCACCCGGTGGGCCCCCGGGACCCTTCCGGTGGTCCCGGTACAATACCGATAACCCCGAAACTTGTCCCGATGGCCGAAATGGCACTTCCTATATATAATTCTTTACCTCCGGACCATTCCGGAACTCCTCGTGACGTCCGAGATCTCATCCGGGACTCCGAACAACATTCGGTAACCACATACAAGCTTCCTTTATAACCCCAGCGTCATCGAACCTTAAGTGTGTAGACCCTACGGGTTCGGGAACCATGCAGACATGACCGAAACACCTCTCCGGCCAATAACCAACAGCGGGATCTGGATACCCATGTTGGCTCCCACATGTTCCACGATGATCTCATCGGATGAACCACGATGTCAAGGACTTAATCAATCCCGTATACAATTCCCTTTGTCTAGCGGTATTGTACTTGCCCGAGATTCGATCGTCGGTATCCCTATACCTTGTTCAATCTCGTTACTGGCAAGTCTCTTTACTCTTTCCGTAACACATCATCCCGTGATCAACTCCTTGATCACATTGTGCACATTATGATGATGTCCTACCGAGTGGGCCCAGAGATACCTCTCCGTCACACGGAGTGACAAATCCCAGTCTCGATTCGTGCCAACCCAACAGACACTTTCGGAGATACCTGCAATGTACCTTTATAGCCACCCAGTTACGTTGTGATGTTTGGTACACCCAAAGAATTCCTACGGTATCCGGGAGTTGCACAATCTCATGGTCTAAGGAAATGATACTTGACATTAGAAAAGCTTTAGCATACGAACTACACGATCTTTGTGCTAGGCTTAGGATTGGGTCTTGTCCATCACATCATTCTCCTAATGATGTGATCCCGTTATCAATGACATCCAATGTCCATGGTCAGGAAACCATAACCATCTATTGATCAACGAGCTAGTCAACTAGAGGCTTACTAGGGACATGGTGTTGTCTATGTATCAACACATGTATCTGAGTTTCCCATCAATACAATTATAGCATGGATAATAAACGATTATCATGAACAAGGAAATATAATAATAACTAATTTATTATTGCCTCTAGGGCATATTTCCAACATTTATTACTTCTCTGCTAAATATTTCCCTGCTCATAAGAAACAAGATGCCTTAAGGGATATATATAATTTTGTGCAAATTGAAGAAGAGAGTCTCCCACAAGCTTGGGGGAGGCTTCTTCAATTACTTAATGCTTTGCGTGATCATCCTCTTAAGAAAAATGAAATACTTGATATCTTTTATAATGGACTAACCGATGCTTCTAGAGATTACCTGGATAGTTGTGCTGGTTCTGTTTTCAGGGAAAGAACACCGGATGAAGCTGAAATTCTATTGAATAATATGTTGACAAATGAAAATAATTGGACACTTCCTGAGCCAGCTCCTGAGCCAACTCATGAGCCTATTCCTAAACCAACTCCGAAGAAAAGAGGTGTTCTATTTCTCAGTCTTGAAGATATGAAAGAGGCAAAGAAATCTATGAAAAAGGGTATTAAAGCTAAAGATGTTAAGAATTTACCTCCTATTGAAGAAATACATGGTCTTAATTTACCGCCTATTGAAGAAACACATGGTCTTGATAACCCGACACATGTAGTAAAGGTAATTTCTCTTTATAGATATGATAAAGCTGAAATCCCCGCTACTAAGTTTGCTAGCCAATGTTTGGATGAGTTTGATAATTTTATGGTTAAGCAAGAAGACTTCAATGCTTATTTTGGTATACAATTAAAACACAATGCTTATATGATTGAACACTTGGGTGATTATATGTCTAGAGTTAAAGGTGAACTTAAACTCATTAGTAAACATGCTTCTATGGTTACCACTCAAGTAGAACAAGTACTTAAAGCTCAAAATGATTTTCTCAATGAATTGAATAGTAAGAATAATGACTATGTTGTTAGAGTGGCTAATAGAACTGGTAAAATGACTCAGGAACCTTTGTATCCTGAAGGCCACCCTAAGAGAATTGAGCAAGATTCTCAGAGAAATGATATGGATGCACCTAGTCCTTCTAAAAGGAAGAAAAAGAAAAATGATAGGACTTTGCATGCTTCTAGTGAACCTGTTATTGACACACCTGAGAATCCCAATGATATCTCTATTTCTGATGCTGAAACACAATCTGGTGATGAACATGAAACTAGTGATAATGTTAATGATAATGTTCATGCTGATGCTCAACCTAGCAATGATAATGGTGTAGAGATTGAACCTGCTGTTGATCTTGATAACCCACAATCAAAGAATCAACGTTATGATAAAAGAGACTTTGTTGCTAGGAAACACGGTAAGGAAAGAGAGCCTTGGGTTCAAAAACCCATGCCTTTTCCTCCTAAGCCATCCAAGAAAAAGGATGATGATGATTTTGAGCACTTTGCTGAAATGATTAGGCCTATCTTTTTGCGTATGCGTTTGACTGATATGCTTAAAATGAATCCTTATGCTAAGTACACGAAAGATATTGTTACTAATAAAAGAAAGATACCGGAACCTGAAATTTCCACCATGCTTGCTAATTATACTTTTAAGGGTGGAATACCTAAGAAACTAGGAGATCCAAGAGTACCAACTATACCAATCTCCATTAAAAGAAACTATGTTAAAAATGCTTTATGTGATCTTGGAGCCGGTGTTAGTGTTATGCCTCTCTTTTTATATCGTAGACTTGATTTAAATAAGTTGACACCTACTGAAATATCTTTGCAAATGGCTGACAAATCAACTGCTATACCTGTCGGTATTTGTGAGGATGTGCCTGTTGTGGTTGCAAACGTTACTATTTTAATGGACTTTGTTATTCTTGATATTCTCGAGGACAATAGTATGTCTATTATTCTTGGAAGACCCTTTTTGAATACTGCAAGGGCTGTTATTGATTGCACCAAAGGCAATGTCACTTTTCATGTTAATGGTAATGAGCATACGACACACTTTCCGAGGAAACAACCTCAAGTCCACAGTATCAATTCTATTGGAAAAATCCCATCGATTATTTTTGGAGGCTTTGAATTTCCTCTTCCTACTGTCAAGAAGAAATATGATATTCTTATTATTGGGGATGTGCATATCCCCATTGAGGTAACCTAGTGTTATTCAAAATTTCTCCGGTTTCATGTTACTCGAAATGAGTTTGTTAACAAGACTTGATCAACCTTGTTAGTGGATTCCTTTTGATGAGCATGAGATGGATGAAGTTAGAAAACACACTCTCTGTACCCTCATTTTTACTTTCTGTTATTTATATTAAATAAAGCAAAAATAGTAATTTCGGTCTGTTTTTTGAATTATCCGTGCAATATAAAAATACCCCGAAAATAAAAGTTCTCCAAATGCCCTAAAATTTAAATATGATTTTTTATGGAATATTTGAGAATATCTGGCACTGAGAACACAGCAGGGGAGCAAGCACCTGGCCACGAGGGTCCATGGCGCGCCCACCCCCTGGGCGCGCCCCCTGCCTCATGGGCCCATGGTGGCTCCCCTCCACTTATTCCTGCACCCACACACTTCTTCTTCCTCCCAAAAAAATCACCATCCAGCTCAAGCACGAGTTCTAGCTCATTTTGCTGTGATTTTCGATCTCCTTGCTCAAAGCACCTCTCACAAAACTGCTTCGGGGGATTGTTCCTTGGTATGTGATTCCTCCATTGGTCCAATTAGTTTTTGTTCTAGTGCTTTATTCATTGCAAATTTGTGCTTCCTAGGTGACCATGTTCTTGAGCTTGCATGTCAAATTTATATGGTTCCGAGTAGTTCTAATGCATGATATAGGCTCTAGGCACTTGTAGGAGTAGTTGCTATCAATTTTTTTGAGTTGGTTTACTTTTATTTGAAGTTACTAAGAATTTCACAATTTTTCAGAAAATAATGAAGAGATTTTTGAGGGGCTCATCGAGCCAAAGCTCGAAGGAAAAGCAAAATGAAGAAGCAGAGAGGCCCAAATATAATTTGCCTCGCACCGCAGAGGTTCGGCCGTGTGAATGGCCTTCTGATGATTTCTTGAGAGCAGCCAGGATTTATGATGATTTTTATGAATTGGCTAAGAATGCAGGCCTCACCGACTTCCTCCGCGACCAACGCAAACAATATCTCTTACTCACCAATACTTTTGTGCAAAACTTCTACTATTATCCTAAGGAATCACCTCCTTCAGTAGAGTTTCATTTATATGATGTGGTTAAGAAGATGTCACTAGATGAATTTTGCGGGGTTTGCAAAATACCTTTCGAGGGTAGCTTAGAGGAACCACATCCTAGAGATGTGGACGGGTTTATTGACACTATCACTGTAGGGGAAACTAGGAAAGTTTCCGATGTAAGAATCACTAGCATACATTTTCCTGTTTTATGCTACTTTGCAATATTTGCTAGTCATTGCTTAATTGGTCGCGGAAACTATGGAAACCTTAGTGTTCCTAATATTATTATTATTTTGTTCCATGGTTTATTCCGTGACGACTCTGTTATTATGGGCGGTATTATGGCTAAACGGTTAAGTCCGAACCGTACAAAGGGCCCCATCTCTGGAGGTGTCTATGCTTCACGCCTTGCTGCATACTATAACATACCTATTAGGCACTATGAAAAAGAAGAAAAATTACTGCCTATTGTTTATTTAGATGATAAGAGTATGGTAGCACATGATTTTATTGTAAAGAATAGGGAAAGGGAGCTTAAATACAAATTGTTCTTTGATAAACATCATCCTGAGACTATCACCTTGCCTGCTCCTTCACTGTTTGATTTATCTACAGGCCAGTATCTCGTTCCGCTGGAGGCTACTCACGCCTACCGGAACCCTACATCAGCCCCAGAGCCAGAGTCGGAACCACAATTTGATCCTCCACGAAAGTCTAATTACTAGTGGGATCCGGAGATGATTGCCAACCAGTGGCAATCAGAGCCCTCTTCTTCGTAGTACGACCCCAACTATTCACTACAACAAAAATGCCACGTATAGTCGCTTTTTCTGAGACCCTATTTGTATTCTTCTCTATGCGTATGAACACTAGCGGGCTGAGGACGCTTCTTAAGACGCTTACATAACGCCAGAAACATTTCTTATAATTAGTAATTTAGAAAATAAGTATGTAATTTTAATTAACTTAGAGACGATGTGTGAGACGCTTTAATACGCGATTCTTTTCTTATCTTGGCTTATGAGAATTTTGAATAATCAAAAACATTAAAATCAGATAGCTATAAAAATTAGTTGTGCTAAAATTTAAACATGATCGAAGTAACCACACCAAAGAATGAATCAAGAGGCATTTTTGTAAATCTTTGTCTAGCTGCCTCCTCCTCCTCCAAGAAAGGAAGTCGTGCCTCTCGCCGGCGCCGATGCAGATCCGCCTCGTCTCCGATGGCCCTAGGGCCATGGAGGCACAGTGGATCCTAGCAAGGGCCGACGGGAGGGCTCCATTTTTAGTCATTTTTTACAATCTTGATATGGTTTGTCCTGCTCAGGAAGGTGAGACGACAGCGGCTCCCTGAAGATGGAATAAAGGTCTCCCCGCTTAGCCCTCGTTCTGGCGGTGCGTCTAGTATCGTTGGTGGGCGTGTGGAGGTGTGTCTCCGGCAGATCTATCTTTGGTGGATTTTCTCAGATCTCGTTGTTGTTCATCTATGTTCGTGTGTCTTCGGTTTGGATCCTTCTGCTCTACGTTATTTTTCATCGGCGGCGGTTGTTGTTCTGGGGAGCTGGTCCTATGGGGCCTTAGCACGACGACTTCCCGAATGTCTACTATAACAAGTTGTGCCCGACTTCGGCGATGGAGGGGCGATGACGGCGGCGCGCCTTCGGTTCCCGTAAAAAAGGCATTTTTGTATTTGATTGTAACCTTAATAATACCCTCGATAATAGTATTACCTTTGTAACATTCTATTGCCAAGACAGACAAGACACAAAACCTTAATTATCCCTGAATTTACGCAACTCCCCTCGGAAAAGGAAGAGGGGGGGGGCTCGGTTCTTTTTTTTGAACACAGTACAGACGCAAGCGCTCATATAAACGCGCATACACGCACTCCTATGAACGCACACATGCACACCCTACCCTGAACACCTCCGAGAGACTGAGCTGGCATATCATCTTGAGATTTTACGAAGTCACAGTAGGCGCCTCGTAGTCGACAGGAACGTCTCCTCCCACTGAAAGCGTATCGCCGGAATTCCTGAACTAAATCTAGGATAAATGTGAGCACCAGGATTTGAACCCAAGTGAGTTGAGGATATCACTGTCCACCTAACCATTTCAACCAGAGGTTGGTTCGCGGGGGGCTCGGTTCTATCTCATAGATACGCGAGGGTTAGAGTTTCACTATGGCACGTCGTTGATAGAGCCTTTCCATCTCGATGTGTACGCGATGGTGTCAATGCCTTGATGATGTACATTCCTGCTGCCTCTTCGGCCTATGAGTTTCCTTTTATTTTTACTACCGCGTCACGCTCTGAGTTGCACTCCGCCCCTTTGATCTACGATTGCACAAGCTTTATATTTTTTTATTAAACAATGTGGATATTACAAGAAATCGCTCCTTCGCACGCTCGATCACACAACGGCCGAAGCGCCCTATTCTTTTCATGTTTCCTTTTGTGCACGAGCCCACCATGTGAATGCAATTTGATCCAACAAAAAGAAATAGCCCAAAAATAATATTTGCCCTTTTTTAGAAACAAATACTACAGTAATATTTGTCCATACATGATACACGGTTGATTGCTGCCAACAAAATTATTTTCTCCTAGTAATCAGATTCGGGGCTCTCAATCTATTTTTTTACCGCCTAAACTTCCCGCGTCTCTCGAATTTTTCCAGATATTTCTTTCCCCACGATGCCATCTGCCCACCTCCCCATTCTTCAACCTCCCCGATCCAATCTGCGCTGACTTCAAGCCAACCCCGCGCACCGCCCGATCTCCCACCCACACGGCGGCAGCCTCATCCCGAAGCATCGCCCTCTGCCGCTAGTTCCGCCCGACGCGACTCCCGTTCTCCTCCCTCGCAGCGCCGGTAGTTGGAGGCTTGGAGCCCCGTCGGTGTCCGGCGTCCTCACCAACAGGAAGCCGTGCTCCCCCCGACGTCGTCCTCACTGACACCAAGCCGCATCCACGTGGGTCTCATCTCTCACCCGAAGCACCGCGGCGAGTTTCGTCGCTACACCGTCCCGCAAGCATTGCCCGCCTCCAGCCAGCATCTTCAGCCTTCGCCATGTAAGCAGGTGATCCCTTGTCCCATATCCCCTACAGTTTTACCATTAACATTAAATCAATCATAGTGGCCTCCTTCGTTTATATACATCTCAACTCTCTATCCTCTTCTACCTCCGTCTCCTTACTTCCTTCATGTAGACAATGCACTCTAAGTGTTTGGTGAATTGTTTGCTTGCCTAGATATCAATTCTGACAGATTTCCTCAAAAGTATGTTAGCAACTGTTTGGTCCAATCAAATTTTTATATGGTGAAACTCAAATTTTTATATGGTGAAACTCAAAAGCAGTACAAGTCATTCTTAGATAGGTAGGCCAAATCAACCTCACATTCCATTTACCCTGGAGCATAAAACGTGATAGTGCTATGTCACTTTGCACGGCATGGTAACTTCGGTTGTACTGACCGCAACTGCAGCTAGCAGGATACAGGGTTTCTCATAATCAACTAACTATAATCTGCCTTTATTAAGCAAACTGGGTATTCTGATAACTCCTACTATATCTTTGTAGATAGATGGCAGCTCTAACCTGTAAACAGCAATCCGAACCAGATCTCTTCTTTCTCTTGAGATATGAACATCCATCACTGATGAATTGTTGTGTTTGTGTTATTGTATATAGCCTCCAGGGGTCTTGGAAATATGTGACCACTGTCATGAGGTACTGATGTCAGCCGAATTTCCATCCATTGCTCCAGATACGCAACCTTGTGTCCAAAATCAGATCTCACCCAAAATAATGGAGAGCTACCTACTGGTGAGTAGTAATACTTAACTATCATTGTGATTAAGTGAACCAAATAAAAGATCTGCATTTTCAGGTATAGCTAAGATATTCATTGACAAATCCAAGTGAACTTGATAGATTAGCGTATATTTGGCATGCAAATGCAAAGGTGTGCGATAGCTATGGGCTATATATATACTACATGATAAATCATTCTGCCTTTTCTACGAATGCAAAAATCTGAGTAACCGAGCCATGCATTTTTCACTCTGGTGTAAAAAGTATGCCATGTTCATTTGCACTAAACATAAAAAATTGTATAGGAACCATGACTTAGTTTCAACTTTCAAGAGATAATCATAAATTTTAATGTGTTAATTTCAATATTTGCCTCTATTACTGCAATTCTGTTCTCATCAACTAATATAATGCATGATACCTTTTTCTTATCTACGATGTAATAGTCATAGTTACAGAACAGAACATTGCTTACAATTCATTTTCGTTTCTTTCCAAAGTAATTGATATGCTGGCCAACTGATTTACGAAGCAGCATTGATAGGACAAGGTGATATATTAGTAGATTTAGCTCTCTGCATAGAAGGCGATCTATTTGTGCCAGATCCCTTTAATATGTATGCAATTTTCTTATAGTCTCTATTATGTACCTATCGGATCTTGCATGGTTCAGTTGTTTATTAGATAATGTAGTGCAATGCATGACCTTGCCATACATTTCTGTGCACACGTTACAGGTCATTAGCTTGTTGATTAACATATGATTTTAACATTGTTTTGGCAAAAATATTATGCCGAGGTAACCTCGGTGGCTTCAAAGGTTGAACATCTCAGTGCAGGCTGCTGAAAGTGTACAACTAGATGAAGAAAATTTACAAGGCCCTCCAAAGATTGATGATTTATTACCAAAAAAGCCTCCTAAATCTACTAGCCAAATTAAAATAATTTTTATGCTCAAACTTTCTTCAAACACATATGTAATGTGATGTATATTGTCCATTTATAAGCCAATGTGATATTCTTGCATGCAGGGGCGAGTGGAGATGTGATACAGGTTATATGGAAATTCTGAATTAAAACTTTATCAGAATTATGCAGGGGAAACAAATTATGGAGACTGATGGAAATTTTCTTCCAAATGGATGGTCAACTGCCATTTAAATTTTTCTCTGTTATCTTTCTTTTTCAGGGCAGCTGAAGATTTAGAAAAGGAGTGCATAGAAGGAGCCAAGAGCAACTATAGAAGAATTAGTCTTTAGATGAACAAATATTTTGAATTATGTATAGATTTTAGCTTCATAGGAAAACTTTGTTCTAGTTTGCAAGATCTTTTCATAATTATTTGTATCTTTCAATTGAATGTCTGATTTGATTTAGTAATGAACTCAAGGTGTTTGTTGCTACTAATTAGTCCGCTGCCTGTTTTTACCAAGCATGCTAATTGTGCAAAGGGGATTCTTGTGAAAGCAATTGGTGATATGGGTGAATGCCTTTATATAATGATATTTGTTGCTTATGAATGTAAATGTTGATATGGGTGAATGCATCTGTGGTGCGATAAAGTAAGTGAATTTAAATGATGAATGGCACATTTGAAATAAATCAAATAATGCTTAATGTAAAATATTTCATGGTTACAAAGAAGCATACATATATTTAGAGATGAACATGACGTATCTACACAATGTGTATAAGAATGGGCCCATGACAAATGAAGGTCTTTATGTAGAGACGTGATAGAGCGCATGTAAGATAACATCTCAACATACCTAGAGACAATTTTGAACGTCTCAATATAGCGTCTCATGCCACGTAGACATGCTTAGCGAGCATGTCTACATGTTTTGAGACGGTCCATGAGAAGACACTCCAAAGACGCTTTACTAAGTCGACTCTACGGTTGCCTAGAGATGAAATAGCACGTCTCTAGCTATGAAAGTACATGTCTCTACAGGCAGATTTTCTTATAGTGATTACTTTGGATATCCGCCAGGCCAACCGCGGTCATAGACCAACTTAGGCCAAAAGCCTAAACTTGGGGGAGTACGTATTTCCCACCGACATTACATTTATGTTCGCACACTCATTGCTAGTTGCCGGTGCTCATACATTTTCATTGTAGTATCCATACTAGTTTATTTCCTTTTTATGCTTTCTTCTTGTGTGTTTGATAAACCTTAAGAAAAAACAAAAAAAATAGTTGTAGCTTTTAGCTAGCTTTAATTTCTATGCTTGTAGTAGTAATTAAAAAGAAAACCCAAAAGATTTCATGTTCTTCTTTTGCTTGTTGGGAGTTTTCCCGTGTAAATAGTTTTATTTCTTTTCTTTTCTTTTCTTTGGGGGTCGATAGGAGAAGACCTTAATTAAACTGTTAAAGTCGCTCTTATATGCATTATTGTTGATCTGACAAAAGAGCCCATATTGCCTTGTCTTCTCATGTTTATTGAATGCTTGCAGATTCCAACTTAGTCCAATGCACGCGCACTGTTATTATTATTCACATCATTCGGTCGTGCAAGTGAAAGGCAATTATGACGATATATGATGGACTGATTGAGATGGGAGAAACTGGTATGAACTCGACCTCTCTTGTTTTTGTAAATATGATTAGTTCATCGTTCCTGATTCAGCCTATTATGAATAAACATGTTTGCAATGACAATTAGAGATTATAGTTGATTATGCCATGCTTAATTAGCTAGGAGCTTATAATGGTTTACCTTGCGTGCCAACATGCTATTAAAATGGTTGTGATGTGGTATGATAGGGTGGTATCCTCTTCTGAATGATTCGATTGGCTTGACTTGGCACATGTTCATGCATGTAGTTGAAACAAAATCAACATAGCCTCTATGATATTTATGTTCATGGTGCATTATATCCTACTCATGCTTGCATTCGGTGTTGATTAATTTTAATGCATGTTCATGACTATTGTCGCTCTCTAGCTTCTCGCTTCCCACTCTTTTTCTAGCCTTCACCTGTACTAAGCGGGAATACTGCTTGTGCATCCAATCCCATAAACCCCAAAGTTATTCCATATGAGTCCACCATACCTACCTATATACAGCATCTACCTGCCGTTCCCAGTAAATTTGTATGTGCCAAACTCTAAACCTTCAAATAAACATTCTGTTTTGTATGCTCGAATAGCTCATGTATCAACTAGGGCTGTATGTATCTTCCATGTTAGGCGGGTTATTCTCAAGAGGAGTGGACTCCGCTCCTCACTCACGAGAAAATGGCTGGTCACCGGGATGCCCAGTCCCATGCTTTATGCAACTCAAATCAAAATAATTGCAAACAAAACTTCCTTGGGACTGTTGTTGGTTGGAGGCACTCGTTGTTTCGAGCAAGCCATGGATTGATGCTTGTTGGTGGAGGGGGGAGGTATAAACTTTACCATTCTGTTTGGGAACCGCCTATAATGTGTGTAGCATGGAAGATATCACCATCTTTTGGTTGTTATGTTGACAATGAAAGTATACCGCTCAAAATATTATTCACCTCTATTTCAAAACAGAGCTCTGGCACCTCTGCAAATCCCTGCTTCCCTCTGCGAAGGGCCTATCTATTTACTTTTATGTTGAGTCATCATCCTCTTATTAAAAAGCACTAGTTGGAGAGCGCCGCTGTCATTTGCATTCATTACTGTTAGTTTACATTGAGCATGACTTGACTGGATCTCTTTTACCATGAATTACAATGTCTAGTCAGTCCTTGATCTTTAAAGGTGCTTTGCATTTATGTTTTGCGGTCTCAGAAAGGGCTAGCGAGATACCATCTTGTTATATCATATTATGATTGTTTTGAGAAAGTGTTGTCATCCGAGATTTATTATTATTGCTCGCTAGTTGATTATGCCATTGATATGAGTAAACATGAGACCTAAGAGTTATGGTGAATATGGTTAGTTCGTAATCTTTGCTGAAAACTTGAATGCTGGCTTTACATATTTACAACAACAAGAGCAAACCGAGTTTGTAAAAGTTTTTCTTTATCACTTTCAGTTTGTCAACTGAATTTCTTGAGGACAAGCAAAGGTTTAAGCTTGGGGGAGTTGATACGTCTCCATCGTATCTACTTTTCCAAACACTTTTGCCCTTGTTTTGGACTCTAACTTGCATGATTTGAATGGAACTAACCCGGACTGACGCTGTTTTTAGCAGAATTACCATGGTGTTATTTATGTGCACGAGTAAACGTTCTCGGAATGACTTGAAACATCACAGAGATTATGTTTGGAAATAAAAAAAATACTAGCAAAGAATCAAGGCCAGGGGCCCACACCCTCGCCACGAGGGTGGGGGGCGCGCCTACCCCCTGGGCGTGCCCCCTGCCTCGTGGGCCCCCTGGAGCTCCACCGACCTCAACTCCAACTCCATATATTCGTGTTCGGGGAGAAAAAAATAAAGAAAAAGTATTCATCGCGTTTTACGATACGGAGCCGCCGCCAAGCCCTAAACTCTCTCGGGAGGGCTGCTCTGGAGTCCTTCGGGGCTCCGGTGAGGGGAATCCGTCGCCATCATCATCATCAACCTTCCTCCATCGCCAATTTCATGACGCTCACCGCCACTATCATATTACTTTGCTACTAAACACTTTGCTGCAGATACTAAGTTTCCAGGTGTGGTTGAATTGACAACTCAGCTGCTAATACTTGAGAATATTCTTTGGTTCCTGTTGGGGATATTACTACTGGGCGTAAACCAGCCTATCTGGGCCGGATTAACTTCATCTAAGCATGTTAAAGCCCATGAAGATAGATGAGGGCTCAAGACCCATAATCGGTTGAGAGCCTGTAGCCGTAAACCGGCGTCAATATGTAACTTGTATTGTAAGTTAGGAATAAGTAGAGACCAAACCAGACACATCTATGAGCCGGTGTTGGGACTCTGTAAACCGACGGGCGTCACCCATGTATATAAGGGGACGACCCGGTGGCGGTTCAAGGACGACAGAGGAGAACTCGAGACATAGGCGAAGCTTATTTGCTCCCTAGTCATCGAAACACCCATCAATTCCATCACAACTAGACGTAGGCTTTTACCTTCATCGAAGGGGCCGAACTAGTATAAACTCTCTTGCGTCCTTGTGTCCGCTTTAACCCCTTCAAGCTAACCCGTCGCGATGGCTCCATGACTAAGTCCTTTCTCTAGGACATCTGCCGTGACAAAACCACAATAGTTGGCGCCCACCGTGGGGCTATCGCACGATGGTTTCCGGTTCTTGGAGGGCCGCTTTGAAGGACTCAAGGGCTACGCTCTAGGCCAGATGACTAAGAGTCGTCGCGGCAAGCTCTACATCGACGATGCAGGCTGGGGCCTCGAGGCCAGCTCAATTGAGTACGGGTACCGGGTCCCCTTTGGTAGTATTCACGTTTTCATTGGCAAGATCGGTGAATCGGGCCCTGAGCCGGACATCTGCACCGAACTCGTCGAAACGGCTCAGCGTGCGCGATCCGCCCAGGTTAAACTAGCCATGAAGCATGCCTTCGTGGGAGTGATCCATGGAGGAAGTTATGAGGACAGATCGGACCTTCACGGGGCGACTGCCGTTTGTTCCGGTGACGAATCTTTGACCGGAGAAACCGAATCTCTTTATCAGCTACAAGATGGCCGGATTGAGAGCTGTTCCGATGGCGACAGTATTCCGGACCCCTCTGATCTGCCTAACCGGGTTGGAATATTCATGACCGGAACACAAGCAGCGCTTCATTCTTCGACAGCCGCAACAACGATCTCCGGTTCAGCAGCGGCGATGGCTGCCGGGGCAGGAGGCCCTGTGCGCCCACCGGCTCAGGTTCTATCAGAACTATTTGATGCGTTGGCTGTGCTTATGGCGGAAGTTAATCCGCCAGATCAGGACGTTCACAACACGGAGATTGCAAAGGTAAAGGAACAAATCACCCAGGCCAAGATGGATCTGGCAGCTGAGGATACCAGGATGGCCGCAGAGCGGGCCGCTTTAGACGCACAGGCTTACAGGCTTATGTTGGACCAGAGCGCGTCGCATGAAGTCATGAGGAGGAAGCACCGATCCCGCTTACCACCGGTTTTCGAGGCCAGAGACCTTTTCAACACTCCAGGACCAAGAGCCAGCAATCCGCTGGAGGGGAACCGGGCAGAAGCCCCTGGGACCGGTGCACCGGTTCAGCCCCGTCAGATGGACCCGCCTCATCAAAATACCGTTATACCTCAGGATGCTTTAACACCTCCGGGTCACTACTCCAACCCAATGGACAATCTTGTTGCCGCTGCTGCACGACTGGAGGCCATTCCAATTGAAGGTGACTCGCCGCATGCAGTAGAGACGCGACGGGTCAAGGAACTTCTGAGGACAGCTTTGGCCCAATAGGAAGCGTACTCGTACAACCGCGACCGGATCCACTCGACTCCCCGTCCAAGCCGGAGCTATAGCAGACATATGGATGAACCGGCGGTGTCGAGTAATGAATGACATGGAGCACCCCGTGGCAACAACCCGACGGGTGGTGTTGATGACGCTCAGGAAGTGGTGAACCGGGCCCGAGCGCGCAGGGAGGCCGAGTTAGCCGCACAACATCAGGCTCGGCAGCTCACACCGGTTCGTCCAACCATCTCGATCGAGCCTGGTGTTACTTCTAGTTCTTTGGGGGTGCCTTGCCTTATCCCCGCTTTACGCAACGTGCGTCTGCCCAAGGATTTCAAAGGCCCACGCAAGGTACCAAATTATACGGCGGATCAACCTCCAGAGACATGGGTAGAGAGCTATGAGATGGCCATGGAGATGCTTGATGTGGATGACACGGCGTGTGCGAAATACTTCACCATGATGCTTGAAGGAACGGCCCGTACTTGGTTAAAAATCTTGCCAGCTAATTCTATCAGTTCATGGGCCCAATTACGAGCCCGGTTTATCAACAATTTCAAGGATACCTGTAAACAACCTATGTCGATAGTGGACTTAGCTGCATGCGTCCAGGAGGAAGGAGAATCTGAAGGAAATATGCCCTAGAGGCAATAATAAAGTTATTATTTATTTCCTTATATCATGATAAATGTTTATTATTCATGCTAGAATTGTATTAACCGGAAACATAATACATGTGTGAATACATAGACAAACAGAGTGTCACTAGTATGCCTCTACTTGACTAGCTCGTTAATCAAAGATGGTTATGTTTCCTAACCATGGACAAAGAGTTGTTATTTGATTAACGGGATCACATCATTAGGTGAATGATCTGATTGACATGACCCATTCCATTAGCTTAGCACCCGATCATTTAGTATGTTGCTATTGCTTTCTTCATGACTTATACATGTTCCTATGACTATGAGATTATGCAACTCCCGTTTGCCGGAGGAACACTTTGTGTGCTACCAAACGTCACAACGTAACTGGGCGATTATAAAGGAGCTCTACAGGTGTCTCCAAAGGTACATGTTGGGTTGGCGTATTTCGAGATTAGGATTTGTCACTCCGATTGTCGGAGAGGTATCTCTGGGCCCTCTCGGTAATACACATCACATAAGCCTTGCAAGCATTGCAACTAATGAGTTAGTTGTGAGATGATGTATTATGGAACAAGTAAAGAGACTTGCCGGTAATGAGATTGAACTAGGTATGGGATATCGACGATCGAATCTCGGGCAAGTAACATACCGATGACAAAGGGAACAACGTATGTTGTTATGCGGTCTGACGGATAAAAGATCTTCGTAGAATATGTAGGAGCCAATATGAGCATCGAGGTTCCGCTATTGGTTATTGACCGGAGACGTGTCTCGGTCATGTCTACATTGTTCTCGAACCCGTAGGGTCCGCACGCTTAAGGCTTCGATGATAGTTATATTATGAGTTTATGAGTTTTGATGTACAGAAGTTAGTTCGGAGTCCCGGATGTGATCACGGACATGACGAGGAGTCTCGAAATGGTCGAGACATAAAGATTGATATATTGGACGGCTATATTCGGACACCGGAAGTGTTCCGGGTGATTTCGGACAAAACCGGAGAGCCGGAGGGTTACCGGAACCCCCCCGGGAGAAGTAATGGGCCATATGGGACTTAGTGGAGAGAGAGAGGGGCAGACAAAGGTGGGCCGCGCGCCTCCTCCCCCCTGGTCCGAATTGGACTAGGAGGGGGGGGGGGGGGGCGGCGCCCCCCTTTCCCTCTCCCTCCCCACTTCTTTCCCCCTCCTAGTAGGAGTCCTACTCCTACTAGGAGGAGGACTCCTCCTTGGCGCGCCATAGAGGGCCGGACGGCCTCCTCCCCTTGATCCTTTATATACGGGGGCAGGGGGCACCCCTTGACACACAAGTTGATCCACGTGATCATATTCTTAGCCGTGTGCGGTGCCCCCTTCCACCATAGTCCTCGATAATATTGTAGCGGCGCTTAGGCGAAGCCCTGCGACAGCAGTACATCAAGATCGTCACCACGCCGTCGTGCTGACGGAACTCTTCCCCGACATTTTGCTGGATCGGAGTCCGGGGATCGTCATCGAGCTGAACGTGTGCTAGAACTCGGAGGTGCCGTAGTTTCGGTGCTTGATCGGTCGGGCCGTGAAGACGTACGACCACATCAACCAAGTTAACGCTTCTGTTGTCGATCTACAAGGGTACGTAGATCACACTCTCCCCCCTCTCGTTGCTATGCATCACCATGATCTTGCGTGTGCGTAGGAAAATTTTGAAATTACTACGAAACCCAACAGTGGCATCCGAGCCTAGGTTTTATGTGTTGATGTTATATGCACGAGTAGAACACAAGTGAGTTGTGGGCGACATAAGTCATACTGCTTACCAGCATGTCATACTTTGGTTCGGCGGTATTGTTGGACGAAGCGGCCCGGACCGACATTACGCATACTCTTACGCGAGACCGGTTCTCCCGACGTGCTTTGCACATAGGTGGCTTGCGGGTGACAGTTTCTCCAACTTTAGTTGAACCGAGTGTGGCTACGCCCGGTCCTTGTGAAGGTTAAAACAGCACCAACTTGACAAACTATCGTTGTGGTTTTGATGCGTAGGTAAGATTGGTTCTTGCTTAAGCCCGTAGCAGCCACGTAAAACTTGCAACAACAAAGTAGAGGACGTCTAACTTGTTTTTGCAGGGCATGTTGTGATGTGATATGGTCAAGACATGATGCTAAATTTTATTGTATGAGATGATCATGTTTTGTAACCGAGTTATCGGCAACTGGCAGGAGCCATATGGTTGTCGCTTTATTGTATGCAATGCAATCGCGCTGTAATGCTTTACTTTATCACTAAGCGGTAGCGATAGTCGTGGAAGCATAAGATTGGCGAGACGACAATGATGCTACGATGGAGATCAAGGTGTCGCGCCGGTGACGATGGTGATCATGACGGTGCTTTGGAGATGGAGATCACAAGCACAAGATGATGATGGCCATATCATATCACTTATATTGATTGCATGTGATGTTTATCTTTTATGCATCTTATCTTGCTTTGATTGAGGTAGCATTATAAGATGATCTCTCACTAATTATCAAGAAGTGTTCTCCCTGAGTATGCACCGTTGCGAAAGTTCTTCGTGCTGAGACACCACGTGATGATCGGGTGTGATAGGCTCTACGTTCAAATACAACGGGTGCAAAACAGTTGCACACGCGGAATACTCAGGTTATACTTGACGAGCCAAGCATATACAGATATGGCCTCGGAACACGGGGACCGAAAGGTCGAGCGTGAATCATATAGTAGATATGATCAACATAGTGATGTTCACCAATGAAACTACTCCATCTCACGTGATGATCGGACATGGTTTAGTTGATTTGGATCACGTAATCACTTAGAGGATTAGAGGGATGTCTATCTAAGTGGGAGTTCTTAAGTAATATGATTAATTGAACTTAAATTTATCATGAACTTAGTCCTGGTAGTATTTTGCAAATTATGTTGTAGATCAATAGCTCGCGTTGTTGCTTCCCTGTGTTTATTTTGATATGTTCCTAGAGAAAATTGTGTTGAAAGATGTTAGTAGCAATGATGCGGATTGGATCCGTGATCTGAGGTTTATCCTCATTGCTGCACAGAAGAATTATGTCCTTGATGCACCGCTAGGTGACGGACCTATTGCAGGAGCAGATGCAGACGTTATGAACGTTTGGCTAGCTCAAGATGATGACTACTTGATAGTTTAGTGCACCATGCCTAATGGCTTAGAATCAGGACTTCAAAGACGTTTTGAACGTCATGGAGCATATGAGATGTTCCAGGAGTTGAAGTTAATATTTCAAGCAAATACCCGAGTTGAGAGATATGAAGTCTCCAACAAGTTCTATAGCTAAAAGATGGAGGAGAATCGCTCAACTAGTGAGCATATGCCCAGATTGTCTGAGTACTACAATCGCTTGAATCAAGTGGGAGTTAATCTTCCAGATAAGATAGTGATTGACAGAATTCTCTAGTCACCATCACCAAGTTAGTAGAACTTCGTGATGAACTATGATATGCAAGGGATAACGGAAACGATTCCCAAGCTCTTCGTAATGCGGAAATTGACGAAGGTAGAAATCGAGAAAAACATCAAGTGTTGATGGTAGACAAGACCACTAGTTTCAAGAAAAGGGCAGAGGGAAGAAGGGGAACTTCAAGAAGAACAGCAAGCAAGTTGCTGCTCAAGTGAAGAAGCCCAAGTCTGGTCCTAAGCCTGAGACTAAGTGTTTCTACTGCAAAAGGGACTGGTCACTGGAAGCGGAACTACCCCAAGTGATTGGCAGATAAGAAGGATGGCAAAGTGAACATAAGTATATTTGATATACATGTTATTGATGTGTACTTTACTAGTGTTTATAGCAACCCCTCAGTATTTGATACTAGTTCAGTTGCTAAGATTAGTAACTCGAAACGGGAGTTGCAGAATAAACAGAGTAGTTAAGGGTGAAGTGACGATGTGTGGTTCCAAGATTGATATGATCATCATCGCACACTCCCTATACTTCCGGGATTAGTATTGAACCTGAATAAGTGTTATTTGGTGTTTGCGTTAAGCATGAATATGATTTGATCATATTTATTGTAATACGGTTATTCATTTAAGTAAGAGAATAAATTGTTGTTCTGTTTACATGAATAAAACCTTATATGGTTACACACCCAATGAAAATAGTTCGTTCGATCTCGATCGTAGTGATACACATAATCATAATATTGAAACCAAAATATGCAAAGTTAATAATGATAGTGCAACTTATTTGTAGCACTGCCGTTTAGGTCATATCGGTGTAAAAGCGCATGAAGAAACTCCATGCTGATGGGATTTTGGAATCACTTGATTATGAATCACTTGATGCTTGCGAACCATGCCTCATGGGCAAGATGACTAAGACTCCGTTCTCCGAAGCAAGCAACTGACTTATTGGAAATAATACATACTGATGTATGCAGTCCGATGAGTGTTAAGGCTCACGACAAGTATCGTTATTTTCTGAACTTCACAGATGATTTAAGCAGATATGGGTATATCTACTTGATGAAACATAAGTCTGAAACATTTGAAAACTTCAAAGAATTTCAGAGTGAAGTGGAAAATCATCGTGACAAGAAAATAAAGTTTCTACGATCTGATCGCGGAGACAAATATTTGAGTTACGAGTTTGGTCTTCAATAAAAACAATGTGGAATAGTTTCACAAACTCATGCCACATGGAACACCACAGCATAATGGTGTGTCCGAACGTCATAACCGTACTTTATTGGATATAGTGCAATCTATGATGTCTCTTACCGATCTACCACTATCGTTTTGGGGTTATGCATTAAACACAGCTGCATTCACGTTAAAAGGGCACCATCTAAATCTGTTGAGACGACACCGTATGAACTGTGATTTGGCAAGAAACCAAAGTTGTCATTTCTTAAAGTTTGGGGTTGCAATGCTTATGTGAAAAAGTTTCATCCTGATAAGCTCAAACCTAAATTGGAAAAGTGTGTCTTCATAGGATACCCAAAAAGTTACTGTTGGGTACACCTTCTATCATAGATCCAAAGGCAAGACATTCGTTGCTAAGAATGGATCCTTTCTAGAGAAGGAGGTTCTCTCGAAAGAAGTGAGTGGGAGGAAAGTAGAACTTGATAAGGTAATTGTACCTTCTCCCTTATTGGAAAGTAGTTCATCACAGAAATCTGTTCCTGTGACTACTACACCAATTAGTGAGGAAGCTAATGATGATGATCATGTAACTTCAGATCAAGTTACTACCGAATCTCGTAGGTAAACCAGAGTGAGATCCGCACCAGAGTGGTACGGTAATCCTGTTCTGGAGGTCATGCTACTTGACCATGACGAACCTACGAACTATGAAGAAGCGATGGTGAGCCCAGATTCCGCAAAAATGGCTTGAGGCCAGGAAATCTGAGATGGGATCCATGTATGAGAACAAAGTATGGACTTTGGTTGACTTGCCCGATGATCGGCAAGCAATTGAGAATAAATGGATCTTCAAGAGGAAGACGGACGCTGATAGTAGTATTACTATCTACAAAGCTAGAATTGTCGCAAAAGGTTTTTGACAAGTTCAAGGTGTTGACTACGATGAGAGTATCTCACTCGTATCTATGCTTAAGTCTGTCCGAATCATGTTAGCAATTGCCGCATTTTATGAAATCTGGCAAATGGACAAACAAAACTGCATTCCTTAATGGATTTATTAAAGAAGAGTTGTATGTGATGCAACAAGAAGGTTTTGTCAATGCTAAAGGTGCTAACAAAATATGCAAGCTCCAGCGATCCATTTATGGACTGGTGCAAGCATCTCGGAGTTGGAATATACACTTTGATAAGTTGATCAAAGCATATAGTTTTATACAGACTTGCGGTGAAGCCTGTATTTACTAGAAAGTGAGTGGGAGCACTACAGCATTTCTGATAAGTATATGTGAATGACATATTGTTGATCAGAGATAATGTAGAATTATTCTGCAAAGCATAAAGGAGTGTTCGAAAGGAGTTTTTCAAAGAAAGACCTCGGTGAAGCTGCTTACATATTGAGCATCAAGATCTATAGAGATAGATCAAGACGCTTGATAAGTTTTTTTCAATAAGTACAAACCTTGACAAGATTTTGAAGTAGTTCAAAATGGAGCAGTCAAAGAAAGAGTTCTTGCTTGTGTTACAAGGTATGAAATTGAGTAAGACCCAAAGCCCGACCTCGGCAGAAGATAGAAAGAGAATGAAAGTCATTCCCTATGCCTCAGCCATAGGTTCTATAAAGTATGCCATGATGTGTACCAGATCTATTGTATACCCTACACTGTGTTAAGCAAGGGAATACAATAGTGATCTAGGAGTAGATCACTGGACAACGGTCAAAATTATCCTTAGTGGAATAAGGAAATATTTCTCGATTATGGAGGTGACAAAAGGTTCGTCATAAAAAGTTACATTGATGCAAGTTTTGACACAGATCTGGATGACTCAAAGTCTCGATCTAGATACATATTGAAAGTGGGAGTAATTAGCTAGAGTAGCTCCGTGCAGAGCATTGTGGACATAGAATTCGCAAAAATACTTACGGATCTGTATGTGACAGACCAGTTGACTAAAATTATCTCACAAGCAAAACATGATCACACCTTAGTACTCTTTGGGTGTTAATCACATAAATGATGTGAACTAGATTATTGACTCTAGTAAACCCTTTGGGTATAGGTCACATGACGATGTGGACTATGGGTGCTAATCACATGGTGATGTGAACTCTTAGTGTTGAATCACATGGCGATGTGAACTAGATTATTGACTCTAGTGCAAGTGGGAGACTGAAGGAAATATGCCCTAGAGGCAATAATAAAGTTATTATTTATTTCCTTATATCATGATAAATGTTTATTATTCATGCTAGAATTGTATTAACCGGAAACATAATACATGTGTGAATACATAGACAAACAGAGTGTCACTAGTATGCCTCTACTTGACTAGCTCGTTAATCAAATATGGTTATGTTTCCTAACCATGGACAAAGAGTTGTTATTTGATTAACGGGATCACATCATTAGGTGAATGATCTGATTGACATGACCCATTCCATTAGCTTAGCACCCGATCATTTAGTATGTTGCTATTGCTTTCTTCATGACTTATACATGTTCCTATGACTATGAGATTATGCAACTCCCGTTTGCCGGAGGAACACTTTGTGTGCTACCAAACGTCACAACGTAACTGGGCGATTATAAAGGAGCTCTACAGGTGTCTCCAAAGGTACATGTTGGGTTGGCGTATTTCGAGATTAGGATTTGTCACTCCGATTGTCGGAGAGGTATCTCTGGGCCCTCTCGGTAATACACATCACATAAGCCTTGCAAGCATTGCAACTAATGAGTTAGTTGTGAGATGATGTATTACGGAACAAGTAAAGAGACTTGCCGGTAATGAGATTGAACTAGGTATGGGATACCGACGATCGAATCTCGGGCAAGTAACATACCGATGACAAAGGGAACAACGTATGTTGTTATGCGGTCTGACCGATAAAAGATCTTCGTAGAATATGTAGGAGCCAATATTGTAGTCCTCGATAATATTGTAGCGGTGCTTAGGCGAAGCCCTGCTACATTAGTACATCAAGATCGTCAACACGCCGTCGTGCTGACGGAACTCTTCCCCGACACTTTGCTGGATCGGAGTCCGGGGATCGTCATCGAGCTGAACGTGTGCTAGAACTCGGAGGTGCCATAGTTTCGGTGCTTGATCGGTCGGGCCGTGAAGACGTACGACTACATCAACCAAGTTAACGCTTCCGTTGTCGATCTACAAGGGTACGTAGATCACACTCTCCCCCTCTCGTTGCTATGCATCACCATGATCTTGCGTGTGCGTAGGAAAATTTTGAAATTACTACGAAACCCAACAGAATCAATGACTCATTGGGTGCGCCGGGTTTCACAAGTATTGCACTCCTCAGACCGCATCAACGCTGACACCGCAGTATTAACCCTAGAAGGCAACTGCCGGTTTGGGCCCCTGAAGTTGAAATTGGGACGGATGAAGCGTCATTGCACCGACATGGGGACCCTCATGGCCGCTTTGGTAAAATATGTTGATTCTGATAGTACCAAGGATCCCGAATCTGATGATGACAAGACAGGGAAGGGGAAGAAGAACAGCAGCTCCAAAGGTCAGCAGCATCACTGGGTAGGCAATGGCGGAGGAGGCAAGCGTAAAGCGGATGGTAACATGGATTTTTTGGCTAATACCAACACACAGGACAATGGCCAACGGCGCAAGGGTAGGCCGAAAAATCGTAGTGGAGCACCCAACCCTAACCCAAACCGCCTGAACTATCTGCTAAGTCAGCCCTGTCCAAGACATGGGACGAAGGAGGAGCCAGCAAACCACCTATGGAAGGATTTCTTTATTATGCAGGTGTTCAAGAATTCTAATAATTTCCGGTATGATCATGGATCTGGCAGTGGCTCAGGGTCCGGGCCGGGTTACGGTGGAGGAAGTTCCGGTTCAGGATTTAATGGTAATCCGGGCGGACATAATGGTCAAAATTGTCAGAACAACCAGGGTGGTTACAACCAACAGCAGCAACAGTCAGGTTACCAGAGCAACCCAAAGCAGTTGAGTAGTGGGCAGTACCATGTCTTTACCACTAGCTTAGACAAGCGAGACCGGAAGGTTCAGAGACGGGCAGTCAGCTCTGTTTAACCGGCCATACCCCGTTATCTACATTGGTCCGAACAGCCAATCATATGGAGCAGAGAGGATCACCCACCCCAGGTTGATAATCCGGGTCAGTTGTCTCTGGTGGTGGCGCCTCAGGTGGGAGGTTATAAGTTCACCAAGGTGCTCATGGATGGAGGAAGCAACATTGACATCCTGTACTATGAGTCCTTCCGTCGTATGGGACTAACAGATAAGAATCTCAAACCGTCTAATACAGTATTCCACGGTGTAGTGCTTGGCAGATCAGCATATCCCATTGGTAAGATAGCTCTCGAAGTAGCCTTTGGGGATGATCATGATTCCAGGTCGGAGACATTGACGTTTGAAGTGGTAAAAATCCAAAGTCCATATCATGCCCTGTTTGGGCGACCGGCATACGCCAAGTTTATGGCTCGGCCCTGTTATGTGTATTTGCAGCTCAAGATGCCGGGTCACAAGGGGACAATAACGGTTCACGGAAGTCGCAAAATCGCTTTGGAATGCGAGGAAGGAGATGCGGCTTATGCAGAGTCAGTTTGTGCCACCGAGGAGTTGAAGTACTATAAAGACAATGTTGATCCGGCGGACATGACTCGTTGAAGAAGCCAACTACGGAGCATGATCCGGCCCTGAAGTTCAAATCGGCAGCAGAAACTAAGCTTGTTGACTTCGTACCTGGCGATTCGTCCAAGCAGTTCAGCATCAGTGCCAACTTGGATCCGAAATAGGAAAGCGCGCTCATCGAGTTCATCCGTGAGAATCGGGACCTTTTTGCATGGAAGCCCTCTGACATGCCAGGTGTACCGAGGCAACTCGCTGAGCACACCCTTAATGTGGATCCTAAATACAAACCGGTGAAACAGTTCCTCCGCCGGTTTAATGAAGAAAGACGCAGGCGATTGGAGAAGAGGTAGCCAGGCTCTTAGCAGCTGGTTTTATTATTGAAGTTTTTCACCCTGAGTGGCTTGCCAATCCGGTGCTAGTCCTTAAGAAAAACGGCACCTGGCGCATGTGTGTGGATTACACAGATCTTAATAAGGCTTGTCCAGCAGATCCTTTTGCCCTCCCCCGTATTGATCAAATCATTGATGCTACGGCGGGTTGTGAGCGTTTAAGTTTTTTGGATGCCTATTCTGGCTATCATCATATCAAAATGGCAGTTAAGGACCAGGAGAAGACGGCATTCATAACTCCCTTTGGAGCCTTCTGCTATGTGTCTATGCCCTTTGGGCTCAAAAGTGCCCAGGCAACTTATCAACGGTGTGTACAAAATTGTCTTCACAAGCAGATTGGCCGTAATGTACATGCTTACGTGGATGATATCGTGGTTAAATCCAGGGAGAAGGAGACTCTGGTTGACGATTTGAAGGAAACCTTTGATAACCTAAGGACGTACAAGATGATGCTTAATCCGGACAAGTGTGTCTTTGGTGTACCGGCGGGCAAGTTATTGGGTTTTCTGGTGTCCAACAGGGGAATTGAGGCTAATCCGGAGAAGATCACAGCCATCACCTCCCTGGCTAAACTGAAGTGTATCAATGATGTTCAACGCCTGGCAGGCCGGATTGCCGCGTTAAACCGGTTTATCAGCCGCCTTGGTGAGAAGGCGATCCCTTTGTATCAGATGTTGAAGAAGACGGATCAGTTCGTCTGGAGTTCTGCTGCTGATGAAGCATTTGAGGACTTAAAGCGGCAATTGGCCAATCCTCCTGTGCTCGCCGCTCCCATTGACAAGGAGCCGTTACTGCTATATTTTGCTGCTAATGCTCGTGCGGTCAGCGTGGCTATTGTGGTGGAGTGAAAGGAGGCAGGTAAGGAGCATCCGGTTCAACGTCCGGTCTATTATATCAGCGAGGTACTCATTGAGTCCAAGCAAAGGTATCTGCATTGGCAGAAGCTGGTGTACGGAGTTTTTATGGCAAGCCGGAAGCTTAAGCAATACTTCCAAGGGCACCCAATTACGGTGGTCAGTTCTGCTCCTTTGGGAGATATCATCCAGAACCGGGAAGCAACTGGCCGGGTTGCAAAGTGGGCTATAGAGCTGGGGCCGTACGGTTTGAAGTATGTGCCTCGGACAACGGTTAAGTCTCAAGCACTTGTTGATTTCATCAATGATTGGACGGAAATGCAAGCAGCTGAAGAAAAGCCGGATCATACGTATTGGACCATCCATTTTGACGGATCCAGGCAATTGGAAGGCTCGGGGGCTGGAGTCGTATTAACTTCCCCACGAGGTGATAAGTTTTTTTATGTTCTCCGTTTAATGTTCCCTTGTACTAACAATGCAGCTGAGTATGAAGCCTAGCTCCATGGTCTTCGGATGGCTAAGGAGATGAATCTAAGTCGAGTTAAGTGCTTCGGTGATTCGGACCTTGTGGCTCAGCAAGTGTCTGGCACTTGGGACTCCAAGGACCCACTCATGGCAGCATATCGTCGTGAGGTGGATATTGTTGCATGTTATTTCAGAGGCTATCAGGTGGACCACATGGACCGGCGAAAAAATGAAGCGGCGGACGCTTTAAGCCGGCTGGGCTCTCAGCGCAAACCGGTCCCGCCTAATGTTTTTCTGGATGTGCTGCACAACCCGTCGGTGAAGATCCCTGGTGAAGAGGATTTGGCTATTCCTGATCCGGAGGCTCAATTGGTGGCAGTTCTTCATGTTATTCCGGATTGGAGGCTTCCTTACCTGGTGTACAAGAACCGGGGTGAGTTGCCAGAAGATGAGATTCTGGCCCGGCAGATAATCCGGCGATCCAAGTCCATGGCTGTCATCAACGGCGAGTTGCATCATTGCAGTGTATCAGGAGCTTTTCAACGTTGCGTGTCTCCTGAAGAAGGCCGTGAAATTTTGCGTGAGATCCACGAAGGACATTGTGGTCACCACGCCAGTTCAAAGTCTCTGGTGGCTAAAGCGTTTCGCCATGGTTTCTATTGGTTAACTGCTCATGCTGATGCGGAGGATCTGGTCAGACGATGTGATGGTTGCCAAAGGTTTTCAAGACGTGCTCATGTACCGGCTCAAGAATTGAGGATGATTCCAATTACTTGGCCGTTTGCGACTTGGGGGCTGGATATGGTTGGGCCTTTCAAAAGGTCCAAAGATAAGAAGACCCACCTCCTGGTGGCGGTTGACAAGTTTACAAAGTGGATGGAGGCAGAACCTGTTAGCAAATGTGATGCGGCCACGGCGGTTCAGTTCATCAAAAAGGTGATTTTCCGGTTTGGTTTTCCGCACAGTATTATCACAGATAATGGTACCAATTTGTCCAAAGGTGCTATGAAGGGGTTCTGCGAACGGGAGCACATCCGGCTCGACGTTTCATCAGTGGCACATCCACAGTCCAATGGTCAAGCAGAAAGAGCTAATCAAGAGATCTTGAGAGGCATCAAGCCCCGGCTCATGGTTCCTTTGCAGAGAACGCCGGGTTGTTGGGTAGAAGAATTATCATCTGTGTTATGGAGCATCAATACAACACCCAACAGATCAACAGGATACACACCGTTCTTCATGGTTTATGGAGCGGAGGTGGTTCTCCCCAGTGATATCCGTCATGATTCACCTCGTGTCATGGCTTATATTGAAGCGGACAACAAGACAGCACGGCAAGATGCTTTGGACCGGTTGGATGAAGAGCGTGACATCGCAGCCGCCCGATCGGCGATTTACCAGCAGGATCTTCGTCGTTATCACAGTCGCCGGGTCAGAACTAGAGCCTTTCAGGAAGGAGATTTGGTGCTTCGGCTCATCCAAGATCAGACTGATATGCATAAGCTATCCCCACCTTGGGAGGGGCCTTTCGTGGTCAGCAAGAATCTGCACAACGGGTCGTACTATCTGATCGATATTCGAGAGCATAAGGACTCACGTACATCAGAGGAGGAGACTAACAAGCCGTGGAATATAGCCCATCTCCGGCCTTACTATACCTGAGCCATTGGCTATACTTATGTACATATTACGACAATGTATATATTATGATTAAATATAATAAACCGGAACCTTAGCTAAAGCGGGGTATCTGTTCTTTTACATCATGTGAGGTTACACGGAGTTGCTCTAAAGCGTCCTCTGGTTTACCCCTTGAGTTCGCTTTGCTAAAAGCATCGTGTTATATCACTTGGAGGATTGGTCATGTCCGAACCAATACCATGCCTCTTGATAGGCGAGAGCCACCAGATCACTTGGGGACTTGGTCATGTCTGAACCAGTCATGCCTCTTGATCGGCCTAAGGCCACAGAATCACTTGGGGGCTTGGTCAAACCCGAATCATGACCACGCCATTTGGTCGGCATAAATGCCACAAGAATCACTTGGGGACCTGGCTAACTAGAACCATAGTTACACCTAACGGGAGCTTGGTCGTGTTTGGCCATGGTAACACCATTTGATCAGCTTAAATGAATCTTTTTTGGCAAACGTTTTTGTTGTTGTTTTATACTTTTCTTTAAAGGGTTTTTTTGCTTTTCATTGTGTTTTTTAACCGACAAAGTTTTTTAACCAATCAATTGACGGAACACAGTTCACGTCAATCCGGAGACTATTTGTCCGGTTTGATCCTTGCTGTTAACATCCTCTTATGGAGTAACACGGTGTTTATTATAACCCGGCACGGTTTACATGATAAACAACGTCATATATATATACAGGAGTTGTTATTTCCTCCAACAGTGTGGGTTTGCAAAACTCCGCTTCAATATTGGCCAAGCTGACTTCACACTCAATGATGGCAGGTATTATGTATCTCAAAAATTTGATCATATACTTAAAATTTTGTTTTGGATGTTTTGATTTTATATATACAGACATCATACTCCGCCTGACGGTACAACCGCGGTGGCATTTGATGAATTTCTTATTTTAGATAGTGTTTTGGAAAGTTCATTACCACAGGAAGAACAAGTTATGCACGAAGGCATATCAACATCAAAGGTATCAGCTAGCCTATTACAAGGCAACATGGTGCCCATAATAACATAATTGTTTTTTCACAAAGGAGAGGAAGTTTTTAAACCGGCTTCCGGTTTAAGCTTGACCACCAGCCTGGCCTGATGGTTGTGGGTCATCTTGCGCCGCTTCAGCTTCCGTTTCTCTATCCAGTGGCTGGAAATCCACAGTTGTCCAGTCTATTCCCATTAATGCTTGAAAAACAGCTTCATCATGGATTAGAAATGACGGGTCAATATCGGGAGCGTAAGTATGCTTACGGATTGGAGGGATCAGATTTTCCGATTCATGGATTGGTGCAGCTATTCGCTTGTTCTGACTGTCATATTGGGCTTGATAATGAGACAAGTCTGCTTCCTCAACCAGTTGACAAGCTAGCGGACGTACCTCCCGGTTTATTGCTCGCAAATCCGCTTCACCAAATTCTGACCCGTCTTCCTTCAAGCTGGGATAGCCCTGAGCCGCTTCAATAGGATTAAAATCCGGCACCCAGGCTTTTGCTCGGATTAAAGCATTGATTGCACCGGTTCAAGCAGCAGATTTCTTCAGCTCTTCAACCCGGGCAGGAAGCACTGACAGTTTCATCAGAGTATCTTGAATCAAAGTGGGCGCCGGTTTGTTATGAGACGCGGTACAGATGATCCGCTGGGCACCAGTATACAATTGTTCAACCAAGGTATAGGCGGCTTTCAATTTCTTCCGCACATCTGACCCCAAGTGACCAATGCGTGTCCCTGAAATACCATAAAGGATTAATAAACCAGCGACTCTGTAAGAAGGCAGAACCAATTCAGAAGGCAAGCTGACTTACCAAAGATAGCAGTGGTCATGGCATGAACGTGCTGCTTTATGCTGGTCAGTTCATCCGTCACTGGTTTTAGTGCAGCCTCGGCATCCTCTGCTTGTTTGATCAAAGCGGCCTTTTCAGTGGCCCAATCCGCCCGTTTCTTCTTGAAGTTCTCCTTAAGTTGTTCCATGGTGCTTAAGGCACTGGCCAATTCCTCTTTTGCTTTGGAGGTTTCAGCCTGTTGGGTCTTCAGGTTTTCTTGCAGATCGATGACTTGGTTTTCTTTCGCCTTCAGCTCCGCCTGCAGGCATACAGATATATGTTTCAACAAATCGGTAGAGGGATTCAAGTACCAACCACATAACAAGTTATGCGCTTAGCACTTGGGGGCTAATGCGTATTCGATCTTCATCTTTCAAATGTTTACAAAGTCCCAAGATCAATACAAGCATTCAACTTGGCACTTGGGGGCTAATGGCTATTTGATCATATGTATTCTGATGTGGTAGTTTCAATTACTTGAAGTGCTGGTTTAACTACACTAAGTTGAACCGGCCCTTGGGGGCTACATCAGCAAATTTTCAAAGCATCAAGGTTTATATTATTAAGTCCCGGTTTGAAAGAATATTTCAAATCGTCCCTTAGGGGCTAGGAGAGTCAGCAAGAATGAAAGCATACAAGCAGGAAGGAGCATATGGAAGTTACCTCATATTTATCTTTCATCATGTTAACCAGACCGGCTTCATAGTCACGGTTGGTATATAGCCGGTTCAGATAGCCGGAATGGATATCTTGGGCGTTCAGAGCAGCGTAAGTCATCAGATCGGCATTCCACTTGCCTTTGCCAAAAGCAGCAAACTCTTCCTTGGCAGAATGTTTGGATAAAGCGACAGGGTTGCTTGGCTCAGTATGGCCAGTACCAGTAATGACAACCTCATCATCCTTGGTACCGCCGGTTTGCACTGGAGCTGTTGGCTTGTCAGCAGGGTTTGCTGGACCGGTGGAGCGTCCAATCCGGATGGAACCTGTGGGCTGATGGATAGGACCTGAGGTATCAGTAGGTATCTCTTCAGCAATAAGATCATCATTTGGCTATGGTGGATCATTGGGAATATCCTCAGGAATAGCCGCTTCAAGATTGGATGTTTTGCCTGGTTCAAGAATGACATCTTCTTCGACCGCTTTGTCTAGGTGGGCCTTCTTGCTTGGCCTAGGTTTGGCCCTGAGAAGAATAACAAAATTAAATACAGCATATGTTCTAAGGCAATATACTGCAAACATCACAATAAATATAGCTTACCCAAGCACCGTTTTGAGCGGTGGGAGCTGAGTAGCCGATGACTCGCCAGAAGATGAGTGGGAAATAACCTGGTTATCGGAGTCAGACGGATTAAGAGGTTGACGAAAGCAGCCCGCTTTAGGACAAGCACTGACAAGCGAATTAGAGACCTCGGAATGACGTTTCCGAACCGGACTGTTTGGTAAACCGGTGGAGGTAACTACCTGGCCGCTGTGCCGGGTGGTGCAGCGAGCTTCGTGTTGTTGAGTCTTCATAAGAAGTTTAGGATCCAAATAAGCAAGAGGATGAGAAAATTTAACTTTCCAGTTTGCCTGATGGATTTTTTGTGAAGGCAAAGTTTCTGAATCGGAAGAGAGAATAATTACCTCTGCAACATCCGCGTGGCTGGCTTCGGCATCATCCTGAAAAATATCATCATCAATAAGACGCATGAAAAATAAACCAAGTGAGTCAAGCTCTACCTCAAAGTCCGGATTATCCACCTCGTCATCAGGGGCCGGATTAGAAGATGCAGTGGTTCTTTTCTGGTGGGCAGTCTTCTTCACAGCTTTAGTCTTTTGCCGGGTTGCTCTTTCCGGTTTATCTGTTTTCTCTGGTTTCTCCCGCGGCAGCTTTTTGCTCCAAAACGGATCATCGCCCTGATTATGCAGACACTGATATTAAAAACAATGACCAGACATGTCAATAACAGATTCAGCAAAAAGAAAATCCAAAGTCTTACAGCTGGCGGTTTGTTGGTGGCACAGAAGGGAAGCAGGCTGGTTCTAGCGCAGATGTGCTCCGGTTCATTCAGTATCTTACGCACAGCCTCTGTGATTTCTTCACCGGAGAGCTGGAGTTTTGAATGTCGCAGTGGGTCATCAACATTATCAGTATACTCGCACATGAAACCGGAGCGCTGACTAAGGGGCAGTATGCTCCATGATATCCAACAGCGAGCGAGATCAACCCCTGTTAAACCGTTGGCCATAAAGGCTCTGAGCTTTGAAAGCTGGGGAGCATATTTGCTTCTCTCCTGGGCAGTCAATCTTTGAGGAAAAGGGTGTGTATTGCTGAGTCGCTCCGGACGAAAGCCAGGCAAGGGATTCTCACCAGCAGGGGAGGTGTCTTTGTAGTAGAACCATGTCTGATTCCACTCCTTGGGGTGACTGTGCAGCTTGGCGTGAGGTATGTGACCTCTTTCCTTTCTTGAATCGCCATGCCACCCAACTCCGTATTGGAGCCATCAGTAAACTCAGTACGGCGGTTTAGATGGAAAAGATCTCTGAATAATTCCACTGTGGGCTATCTTTGAAAGAACACCTCACAGAGAACTTGGGTGTGGCACATATTTGTAACAGAGTTGGGGCCAGTGTCTTGCGGATGGAGTTGGAAATCGGCTAAAACATCCCGGTAAAATTTAGAACCGGGCGGCTTAAAGCCCCGGGCTAAGTGATCTACGAAAACAACAACCTCTCCTTCTCGAGGTGTGGGGGGGCATTCTTTGCCAGGAGCCCTCCAATGGATGGTGTCTTTACTGCCCAAGGCGCCAATCAGGACTAAATCGTCCAGTTGATCCTCTGTGACGCGAGAAGGGACCCAATTGCACTCATACACTTGCTTGGCCATGATGGAATCTACAAGGTAGAAGATCCCGGTTCAAAAATGCATTTGATCAAGGTACGTTGGTATGGGCACTATTAAACCGGAGATAGAACTATCTGAACCGGAGTTTCATGAAGCAACCAACATCTGGCGGTTCAACAAGGGGACTAATGGTATATACCGGTTTGTCAAATTTTTCTACAAAGTTAAACCGCCTGGTCTAAGCATTGAATAGTCAAGACTACAGATGAGTAAGTATGCAAAAACAGATTTCACAAGATTATACTACAGCTTTGGATCTGGAACATGTTTATAAAGGAGATAAATATTCAAGGCCCAAAAGGAGCAGTGCCGAATCAATAAGCAAAGGTATGGATAAGATCTATGGTCTTAATATGACGGACAGTGAAGACGGAGGATAAAAACTACTACTACACAGAGCGAAGATTCACAGACTCGTCTAAGGATCTACCATATGAACAAGAAGCAAGCGATGAACACTGGAGAACATGGAAACCCTAGAACAGATCTATGATGAAAAGGATAGAAGACTTACCAGAGCTGAGGAAGAAGCGGAAGGTCGCCGCGGTGCTCTGGTACGTTCAGGGTGATGCAGCGGCCAAGGTTGGTGCAGAGGTCGACGGCGGCGGCGGAGCTCCGAAGACTAGGCGACGCGAGGAAGATGAAGCAGAAGGGCACGAAGGGGAAAAGAAATGACCCTACGGTCCTATTTATAAAGCAAGGGACAAGGGTCAGGCGCGAAAATCAAGGGGCCGCAAGTTTGGAAATAGAGCTGTTGCCTCGATTATTGCAGATCTACTAAACAGGAAGGTATCATGGATAATTTCTTTATGACAAATGACGTCACAGCAATCAGAGAAGATGACATCACGGCGGTTCACCAAACTACAAGAAGATGTTGAAGATGAAGTTTTTGCTAAGGATTGACATGAACCTGTTCAAATCAATCTGGGGCCTAATGTTGGGGATATTACTACTGGGCATAAACCGGCCTATCTGGGCCAGATTAACTTCATCAATAGTTAAGCATGTTAAAGCCCATGAAGATAGATGAGGGCTTAAGACCCATAATCGGTTGAGAGCCTGTAGCCGTAAACCGGCGTCAATATGTAACTTGTATTGTAAGTTAGGAATAAGTAGAGACCAAACCGGACACATCTATGAGCCGGTGTTGGGACCCTGTAAACCGACGGGCGTCACCCATGTATATAAGGGGACGACCCGGCGGCGGTTCAAGGACGACAGAGGAGAACTCGAGACATAGGCGAAGCTTATTTGCTCCCTAGTCATCGAAACACCCATCAATTCCATCACAACTAGACGTAGGCTTTTACCTTCATCGAAGGGGCCGAACTAGTATAAACTCTCTTGCGTCCTTGTGTCCGCTTTAACCCCTTCAAGCTAACCCGTCGCGATGGCTCCACGACTAAGTCCTTTCTCTAGGACATCTGCCGTGACAAAACCACGACAGTTCCCCTTGTGTCGAATCAATAAATTTGGGTTGAATACTCTACCCTCGAAAGCTGTTGCGATCCCCTATACTTGTGGGTTATCAAGACTAATTTCTGGCGCCGTTGCCGGGGAGCGTAGCTATATTCTTTGAGTCACTTGGGATTTATATGTGCTTATCACTATGAAGAACTTGAGAGATGCAAAAACCAAGATCCGTCCCTCAACTACGAGGGGAGGTAAGGAACTGCCATCTAGCTCTGCACTTGATTCACCTTCTGTTATGAGTAAGTTTGCGACACCTACATCTGCTTCTCCTATTCGTTCTGATATGTCGCATGTTATTGATGATGCCACTTTTGCTATGCATGATACTTATGATGAAACTGCTTCTATGCCTGATACTACTGTGCCCCTTGGTGAATTTCTTGATGAACAAATTGCTAGGGCTAGAGAAAAAGAAATATTGAATCTGAATATGATGATGATAGTGATGATGAAAATATGCCTGTTATTCCTGAGGGCTATCTTTTTGATATGGAATCTTCTGCCGCTATTTTAGCTTGCAAAGATAGATATGAGCTTAAGAGGTTATTAATTAAATGGAACAAAGAATCACTTAGAGATAAAATGAAACCCGACCCTGCTTTTGCTACTTCACCTATTTGTGTTCCTGATAAGGATTGTGAATTCTTTGTTGGTCCTGATATAATTACTTTGGTTGAATCTGATCCGTTTTATGGCTATGAATCTAAAACTGTTGTGGCACATCTTACTAAGTTAAATGATATAGCTTCCCTGTTCACTAATGATGAGAGATCGCATTACTTCTATATACTCAAAATATTTCCGTTCTCATTAAAGGGTGATGCTAAGATATGGTTTAATTTTCTTAATCCTGGTTGTGTGCGTAGTCCCCAGGATATGATTTATTACTTCTCTGCTAAATATTTCCCTGCTCATAAGAAACAAACTGCTTTGAGGGAAATATACAACTTCGTGCAAATTAAAGAAGAGAGTCTCCCACAAGCTTGGGGGAGGCTTCTCAAGTTACTTAATGATTTGCCTGATCATCCTCTTAAGAAACCCGAAATACTTGATATCTTTTATTATGGACTCACCGATGCTTCCAGAGATTACCTGGATAGTTGTGCTGGTTCTCTTTTCAGGGAAAGAACACCGGATGAAGCTGAAATTCTATTGAATAATATGTTGACAAATGAAAATAATTGGGCACCTCCTGAGCTAGCTCCTGCTCCAATTACTGAGCCTATTCTTAAACCAACTCCGAAGAAGAGAGGTGTTCTATTCCTCAGTCCCGAAGATATGCAAGAGGCAAAGAAATCTATGAAAGAAAAAGGTATTAAAGCTGAAGATGTTAAGAATTTACCTCCAATTGAAGAAATACATGGTCTTAATATACCGCCTGTTGAAGAAACATATGATCTTAATTCTTTATTTACTGAAGAACCTCCTGATCCCGATATCCCGACACAGGTAGTAAAGGTAAATTCTCTCTATAGATATGATAAAGCTGAAGTCCCTCCTACTAAAATTGCTAGTCAGTGCTTGGATGAGTTTGATAACTTTATGTTTAAGCAAGACGACTTCAATGCTTATTTTGGTAGATAATTAAAAGAAAATGCTTATATGATTAGACGCTTGGGTGATTATATGGCTAATATTAAAGGTGAACTTAAACTTGTTAGCAAACATGCTTCTATGGTTACCACTACTCAAGTAGAACAAGTACTTAAGGCACAAAAAGAAGTGCTTGATGAAATGAATAGTAAGAAAAATGATTATGCTGTTAGAGTGGCTACTAGAACTGGTAGAATGACTCCGGAACCTTTGTATCCTGAAGGCCACCCTAAGATAATCGAGCAAGATTCTCAAAGAAATAATATTGATGTTCCTAGTTCTTCTAAAAAGAAGAAAAAGAAAAATGATAGAACTGTGCAAACTTCTAGTGAACCTATTGCTGAACTACCTGATAATCCAAATGATATTTCTATGTCTGATGCTGAAACACAATCTGGTAATGAACATGAACCTAGTAAAAATATTAATGACGATGTTCATATGATGCTCAACCTAGTAATGATAATGATGTAGAAATCGAACCTGCTGTTGATCTTGATAACCCACAATCAAAGAATCAACATTATGATAAAAGAGACTTTGTTGCTAGGAAACATGGTAAAGAAAGGGAACCTTGGGTTCAGAAACCCATGCCTTTTCCTCCGAAACCATCCAAGAAAAAGGACGACAAGGATTTTGAGCGCTTTGCTGAAATGATTAGGCCTATCTTTTTGCGTATGAGATTAACTGATGCTCTCAAAACAAATCCTTATGCTATATATATGAAGGATATCATTACTAATAAAAGAAAGATAGCGGAAGCTGAAATTTCCACCATGCTTGCTAATTATACTTTTATGGGTGGAATACCAAAGAAACTTGGAGATCTCGGAGTACCTACTATACCTTGCTCCATTAAAAGAAATTATATTAAAACTGCTTTATGTGATCTTGGAGCCGGTGTTAGTGTTATGCCTCTCTCTTTATATCGCAAACTTGACTTGAATAAGCTAACACCTACTGAAATATCTTTGCAAATGGCTGATAAATCAACTGCTATACCTGCCGGTATCTATGAGGATGTGCCTGTTGTGGTTGCAAACGTTATTATTTTAACGGACTTTGTTATACTTGATATTCCCGAGGATGATAGTATGTCTATTATTCTTGGAAGACCTTTTCTTAATACTGCAGGGGCTGTTATTGATTGCAACAAAGGCAATGTCACTTTTCATGTTAATGGTAATGAGCATACGGTACACTTTTCGAGGAAACAACCTCAAGTTCATAGTATCAACTCCATTGGAAAAATTCCATCGATTATATTTGGAGGTTTTGAATTTCCTCTTCCTACTGTCAAGAAGAAATACGATATTCTTATTATTGGGGATGTGCATATCCCCGTTGAGGTAACTTAGTGTTATTCGAAATTTCTCTGGTTTCATGATTATCGGAATGAGTTTGTTAACAAGACGTGATCAACCTTGTTAGTGAATTCTTTTTGATGAGCATGAGATGGATGAAACTAGAAGCACAAACTTCTGTACCCTCTCTATACTTTCTGTTATTTATATTAAATAATGTAAAAATTGTATTTTCTGTCTGTTTCCTGACTTATCCGTGCAATATAAAAGTATCCCGAAAATAAAAGTCCTCAGAATGCCATGCCAATTTAATATGATTTTTTCGGGAATATTTGAGGATTTACTGTGCAAAAATTACCGCGGGAGGAGCTGCCACCTGGCCACGAGGGTGGTGGGCGCCCCCCTAGGGCACACTCCCCCGCCTCGTGGGCCCATGGTGGCCCTCCTCCACTTATCCCAGCACACATCTTCTTCCTCTATCTCACACAAACCCGAAAAACCAACTCAAGCATGAGTTCCAGCCACTTTTGCTATGATTTTCGACCTCCTTGCTCAAAGCACCTCTCGCAAAACTGCTTGGGGAGATTGTTCCTTGGTATGTGACTCCTCCATTGGTCCAATTAGTTTTTGTTCTAGTGCTTTATTCTTTGCAAATTTGTGCTGCATAGGTGACCATGTTCTTGAGCTTGCATGTCAAATTTATATGGCCCCAAGTAGTTCTAATGCTTGATTTAGGCTCTAGGCACTTGTAGGAGTAGTTGCTATCAGTTTTATTGAAGTTGGTTCACTTTTGTTTGAAGTTACTAAAAATTTCAGAATTTTTCAGAGAAAAACAATATGCTTAGGAAGATGTTCCAAGGTGGTTCCTCTAAGAAGCAAGGACCCAGGATTGCTATGCGCGATGCTGACGAGGATCCACCAAGAGACGCTTCGGTACGGCCTTGCGAATGGCCGTCGGAAAATTTTATGGACCATGCGGAAATTAAAGAATAATTCAAAGCATATTTGCGCAATGCCGGCCTTGAGGATTTTGAGGCTAACAAATGCCCCCAGTATCATGATCTCACAAGTTCATTTGTGAGGAGGTTTGAGTATTCATCTTCGCGTAATTCTCCTTCAGTCATGTTTGATCTTTATGACAAATCTTATACCATGGACTTAGAGGATTTCACTTCTGCTTGCAAACTTCCATCATGGGGTAGTGTTAGGGATCCCCCTAAATCTGAATTTAGAAACTTTCTTGCTAGTATAACTGTGGGGGAATCTAGAGATATAACGCAGGCTACCATAGGGTGCATTCACTTTCCTGCTATACATTATTTTGCTCTCTTCATCGGTAGATGCATAAATGCTAAGGATGAAGCATGTCATATGTGTGTCCCTGATCTTAGCATTCTTAGGAGTGCTGTGTTAGGAGACCAATCTTATCATATGGGAGCCATTGTAGCTCGTAGGTTGCATCATAATAGACATAATGGAGATTTCTTTGGAGGAATTTATGCAACCCGCTTAGCTCATTTTTCTTGAGATAGACATTCGTGAGGGTGATACGGAGTTGCCTCCTTCATATTTAGATTATGACTCTATGGCTTCGCACCAGTTTGTCGAGAGGCCTGAATCACCTCTCTTATATCGTTTAATTTTTGATAAACGACGTGTTTTCCATATTACTCTCCCTGCTCCTGCCTTCTTTGATTCACAGACAAAAAGAAGATATGTTATTACCAGAGAGGAGGCAGAAGAGTACGAGAGGAGAGCGGAGGCAGCTCGACTCCACACTGCAGCTCAGCAGGCGATAACCGCTGCACATCAGTATGATCCCAACTACTCCTCATCACAGTATGACCCCAACAACTATTATTATGGATATCCACTAGGCCAGCCGTGGCCATAGACCAACTTAGGCCAAAAGCCTAAGCTTGGGGGAGTACGTATTTCTCACCGACATTACATTTATGTTCACACACACTCATTACTAGATGACGGTGCTCATACTTTTTCACTGTAATATCCATGCTAGTTTAGTTTCCTTTTCCTGCTTTCTTCTTGTGTGTTTGTTAAACCTTAAGAAAAACCAAAAAAATAATTTAGTAGTAGTTTATTTGTCTGCCGTAGTAGTAATAATTAAAAAGAAAACCCAAAAATATTTCCCGTTCTTCTTTTGCTTGTTGGGAGCTTTCCCGTGTAAATAGTTTTTTTATTTTCTTTGGGGGTCAGTAGGAGAAGACCATAATTAAATTGTTGAAGTGGGTCTTATATGCATTATTGTTGATTTAACCAAGAGCCCATATTGCCTTGTCTTCTCCTGTTTATTGAATGCTCGCAGATTCCAGCTTAGTCCAATGCACGTACACTCTTATTATTATTCACATCGTTCGGTCGTGCAAGTGAAAGGCAATTATGACGATATATGATGGACTGGCTGAGATGAGAAAAGCTGGTATGAACTCGACCTCTTTTGTTTTTGTAAATATGATGAGTCCCTCGTTCTTGATTCAGCTTATTATGAATAAACATGTTTACAATGACAATTAGAGATCATAGTTGCGTGTGCCATGCTTGATTAGCTATCAGTTATAATGATTTACCTTGTGTGCCAACATGCTATTGAGATGATTATGATGTGCTATGATGGGGTGGTATCCTCCTTTGAATGATTTAAGTGACTTGACTTGGCACATGTTCACGCATGTAGTTGAAACAAAATCAACATAGCCTTCACGATATTTATGTTCATGGTGGATTATATCCTACTCATGCTTGCATCCAATGTTTATTAATTTTAATGCATGTACATGGCTTTTGTCGCTCTCTAGTTGGTCGCTTCCCAGTCTTTTGCTAGCCTTCACCTGTACTAAGCGGGAATACTGTTTGTGCATCCAATCCCTTAAACCCCAAAGTTATTCCAGATGAGTCCACCGTACCTTCCTATATGCGGTATCTACCTGCCGTTCCAAGTAAATTTGTATGTGCCAAACTCTAAACCTTCAAATAAACATTCTGTTTTGTATGCTCGAATAGCTCATGTATCAACCAAGGATGTCCTTATCTTCTGTGTTAGGCGGGTTATTCTCAAGAGGAGTGGACTCCGCTCCTCACTCACGAGAAAATGGCTGGTCACTGGGATGCCCAGTCCCATGCTTTATGCAAACTAAATCAAAATTAATTGCAAACTAAACTCCCCCTGGGACCTGATGTATGTTGGAGGCACTCGTTGTTTGGAGCAAGTCATGGATTGATGGTTGTTGGTGGAGGGGGAGTATAAACTTTACCATTCTATTTGGGAACCGCCTATAATGTGTTTAGCATGGAAGATATCGCCATCTCTTTGTTGTTACATTGACAATGAAAGTATACTGCTCAAAATACAATTTATCTCTATTGCCAAACCCAGCTCTGGCACCTCTACAAATCCCTGCTTCCCTCTGCGAAGGGCCTATCCATTTACTTTTATGTTGAGTCATCACCCTCTTATTAAAAAGCACTAGCTGGAGAGCACAGTTGTCATTTGCATTCATCACTATTAATCTATGTTGGGTGTGACTATGATTGGATCTCTTTTACCATGAATTACAATGTCTAGTCAGTCCTTGATCTTTAAAGGTGGTCTACATTTATGTTTTGCGGTCTCAGAAAGGGCTAGCGAGATACCATCTTGTTATATCCTATTATGATTGTTTTGAGAAAGTGTTGTCATCCGAGATTTATTGTTATGACTTGCTAGTTGATTATGCTATTGATATGAGTAATTATGAGACCTGAGAATTATTGCAAATGTGGTTAGTTATGATCTATGCTGAAAACTTGAATGATGGCTTGACATAGTTACAATGACAAGAGCAACCAGAGTTTGTAAAAGTTTTTCTTTCTTTCAGTTTGTCAACTGAATTGCTTGAGGACAACCAAGGGTTTAAGCTTGGGGGAGTTGATACGTCTCCGTCGTATTTACTTTTCCAAACACTTTTGCCCTTGTTTTGGACTCTAACTTGTATGATTTGAATGGAACTAACCCGGACTAACGCTGCAGCAGAATTGCCATGGTGTTGTTTTATGTGCAGAAAACAAATATTATCGGAATGACCTGAAACTCCACGGAACATCTTAGAAAAAATAATTAAAAATCCTCGCCAAAGATGAAGGCCAGGGGGCCCACACCCTTCTCACGAGGGTGGGGGGCGCCCCCCTACCTCGTGGGCCCCCTGGATGCCCTCCGACGCCAACTCCAACTCTATATATTTGCTTTCGGAGAGAAAAAAGCAGAGAGAAGAAATCATCGCATTTTACGATACGGAGCCACCGCCAAGCCCTAAAACCTCTTGGGAGGGCTGATCTAGAGTCCGTTCGGGGCTCCGGAGAGGGGGATTCGTTGCCGTCGTCATCATCAACCATCCTCCATCACCAATTTCATGATGCTCACCGCCGTGCGTGAGTAATTCCATCATAGGCTTGCTGGACGGTGATGGGTTGGATGAGATTTATCATGTAATCGAGTTAGTTTTGTTAGGGTTTGATCCCTAGTATCCATTATGTTCTGAGATTGATGTTACTATGACTTTGCTATGCTTAATGCTTGTTACTAGGGCCCGAGTGCCATGATTTCAGATCTGAACCTATTATGTTTTCATGAATATATGTGAGTTCTTGATCCTATCTTGCAAGTCTATAGTCACCTACTATGTGTTATGATCCGGCAACCCCGAAGTGACAATAATCGGGACCACTCTCGGTGATGACCATAGTTTGAGGAGTTCGTGTATTCACTATGTGCTAATGCTTTGTTCCGGTTCTCTATTAAAAGGAGGCCTTAATATCCCTTAGTTTCCAATAGGACCCCGCTGCCACGGGAGGGTAGGACGAAAGATGTCATGCAAGTTTTTTCCATAAGCATGTATGACTATATACGGAATACATGCCTACATTACATTGATGAATTGGAGCTAGTTCTGTGTCACCCTATGTTATGACTGTTACATGATGAACCGCATCCGGCATAATTATCCATCACTGATCCGGTGCCTACGAGTTTTCCATATACTAGTTCTCGCTTATTTACTTTTCCGCTGCTACTGTTACAATCACTACAAAATACCAAAAACATTACTTTTGCTGTCTTTACTTTTGTTGCCGCTACCGCCACTATCATATTACTTTGCTACTAAACAGTTTGCTGCAGATACTAAGTTTCCAGGTGTGGTTGAATTGACAACTCAGCTGCTAATACTTGAGAATATTCTTTGGCTCCCCTTGTGTCGAATCGATAAATTTGGGTTGAATACTCTACTCTCGAAAGCTGTTGTGATCCCCTATACTTGTGGGTTATCAGTGCCCGAGTCATTGGCACTGTTGTTTCTACGAGCGAGCTAGCTGTCTTCTCCCGCACAAAAGCGAGTCATTAGAGTGGTAAGGGCTGTCATGGATTTAGGTCCTTCTTGACCGAGGTGGCGTGCAGGCCATTCATCCCGGACGCTGTGTTTGAAGGCCGCAAGGGCTTCCGCGTCCGGACTGTCGATGATTTGGTTCTTTTTAACTAAGAACCTAGTCCAGAGCTTCTTGGCTGATTGTCCGGGCTGCTGGACAATGTGACTTAAGTCATCGGCGTCTGGTGGCCGGACATATGTTCCTTGGAAGTTGTCGCAAAAGGCGTCTTCCAAATCTTCCCAGCTGCCAATAGGATTTTCCAGCAGATTGTTTAACCAGTACCGAGCTGGTCCTTTGAGTTTTAGTGGTAGGTATTTGATGGCATGAAGGTCATCTCCGTGGGCCATATGGATATGGAGGAGGAAGTCCTCGATCCATACCGCGGGATCCGTTGTTTCGTCGTATGATTCAATATTCATGGGTTTGAACCTGTCTAGGAATTCATGCTCCATTACTTTGTCTGTGAAGCAAAGAGGGTGTGCAGCGCCTCTATGTTGGGCCACACTGTGACGTACCTCCGATGGAGTCCATTTTCGGTTTTAGGCCCGGACGTGGCTAGGTTTGTCACGTCCGAATAGGTAGTCGTCGTCGCGTTTCGAGGCACGTCCTCGCGATCGGTAGATCGATCTCGCGTGTCTTGCTCTACTGTCCAAGTCCTGTCGAAGGTCGTATGTACAACCCCGAGCTGTTTTATTCTTGCCTTTACGGCGAGGTGGGCGGTCTGGTGTTCGGCTTGAGTTGCCGCTTTATCCGAACCAAGTTGTGGTCGACCTGACGCATTGTGCGATGATGGTACGGGCTCCAGTGCCTCGTCATCGAACTGAGGTAGAAATCTATGCTTCGGGTAGTTTTTGGCTGGGCCACTAAGGCCGTATTCTTCGGCGGCCAGGACTTTGGTCCATCTGTCATTGAGCAGATCATGGTCCACTTGAAGCTGCAGCTACTTCTTTCTCAGGCTCCTTGCAGTGGCTATTAGCCTGCGTTTTAAGCGCTCCTGCTCGAGAGGTTCCTCAGGCACGATGAAATCCTCGTTGCCGAGGCTCTCCTCTTCCTCGGAGAGCGGAAGATAATTACTGTCCTCTGAATCTACATGTATGGCCTGTTCATCAGGGCTAACTTGCCCAATATCCCGTTCCCCCTGTTCGGAGGTTGCCTTGACGGGGTCTTCATTATTTTCGGCATCGTCCGGAGTATTATTTTTTCCGGTGCCCGTACTGCAATCTTTGGAACAACGTGACTTAGTGCGGCGTTGAGGAATTTGGCGCTTGGGCTGTCTCTCAGGAGGTTTATCCTCAACTAGATCCTCTTTGTCATCGTTGTTAGTTTTTCCCGGCGTGTCCACCATGTATATGTGGTAGGAAGAAGTGGTCATCCGTCGTCCAGTGAATGGCGGGTTTTGGCCTTGCTCCTTGTCGGCATCGTCGTTCGTACTGGCGACATCTTCGGAGCCATAGTCAAACATTTCGGTTATATCCTCGACAGTGGCTATGAAGTGGGTGGCGGGTGGGAAGCAAAATTCCCCATCATCAGCCTCTAGTTCGAACCGTACATAGTTCGGCTGTGAGTCCCCTGCCAAGGACAAGTTCTTTAATGAGTTCAGCACATCGCCCAAGGGCGAGTGCTGGAAGATGTCTGCAACGCTGAACTCAAAGATCGATAAACAATCAAGTTCGGCATCCGCGGACTCACATGGTTCGAAACTTATACCCAGAGAAGAGTCCGTAGTTCCGGTGGCGCGAGTATTGCGTGAGATCAAGTCCATGTGCGGCTGCAATGCCGGGGAGTCTGTGGCCTCCATGGTGGGGTTGAACCTCCAATCCTTGGATGTCGCAGTATGCTATGGATCTAAGGTCGAAGTGGTCACAGGAGTTATCTCCTAGATGCGGTTTGACGACAAATTTAGGTCATGTTCGTCAAGGTCACAGGGAGCGGTCTCTGCGGTCTCGAATCCGGTGAAGATAAGATCTCCACGGATGTCCGCAATGTAGTTCAAACTCCCAAATCTAACCTGATGGCCAGGGGCGTAGCTATCGATCTGCTCCAGGTGGCCAAACGAGTTGGCCCGCAGTGCGAAGCCGCCGAACACGAAGATCTGTCCGGGGAGGAAGGTTTCTCCTTGGACAGCGTCACTATCAACGATTGAAGGGGCCATAGAACCTTTCATCGATGGCATAGTGGAACTCTCAATGAAAGCACCAATGTTGGTGTCAAAACCGGCGGATCTCGGGTAGGGGGTCCCGAACTGTGCGTCTAAGGCCGATGGTAACAGGAGACAGGGGACACGATGTTTACCCAGGTTCGGGCCCTCTCTATGGAGGTAATACCCTACGTCCTGATTGATTGATATTGATGAATACGAGTATTACAAGAGTTGATCTACCTCGAGATCGTAATGACTAAACCCTAGAGGTCTAGCTGGTATGGCTATGGTAATGAATCTCTCTCCTTTCCGGACTAAGTCCTCCGGTTTATATAGGCACCGGGAGGATCTATGGTTACACAAGGTCGGTTACAAAGAAAGGAATCTACATATTCGGTCGCCAAGCTTGCCTTCCATGCCAAGGAGAGCCCCATCCGGACACGGGTGCAATCTTTGGTCTTCGCATCTTAGCAGCCCATCAGTCCGGATGCCCGAGGACCCCTTAGTACAGGACTCCCTCACTGAGGGAGTCCTGGATTAGGGGGTATCCGGACAGCCGGACTATATCCTTTGGCCGGACTGTTCGACTATGAAGATACAAGATTGAAGACTTCGTCCCGTGTCTGGATGGGACTCTCCTTGGCGTGGAAGGCAAGCTTGGAAATACGGATATTTAGATCTCCTTCCTTGTAACCGACTCTGTGTAATCCTAGCCCCCTCCGGTGTCTATATAAACCGGATGGTTTTAGTCCGTAGGACAACAGACAATCATACCATAGGCTAGCTTCTAGGGTTTAGCCTCTCTGATCTCGTGGTAGATCTACTCTTGTACTACTCATATTATCAAGAATAATCAAGCAGGACGTAGGGTTTTACCTCCATCAAGAGGGCCCGAACCTGGGTAAAACATCGTGTCCCCTGCCTCCTGTTACCATCTACCTTAGACGCACAGTTCGGGACCCCCTACCCGAGATCCGCCGGTTTTGACACCTACATTGGTGCTTTCATCGAGAGTTCCTCTATGTCGTCACCGTTAGGCTTGATGGCTCCTTCGATCATCGATAGCGAAGCAATCCAGGGTGAGACTTTTCTCCCCGGACAGATCTTTGTATTCTGCTGCTTCGCACTGCGGGCCAACTCACTTGGCCATCTGGAGCAGATCGAGAGGTACGCCCCTGGCCACCAGGTCAGGTTTGGAAGCTTAAACTACACGACCGACATCCGCGGAGACTTGATCTTCGACGGATTCGAGCCCCTGCCGAGTGCGCCGCACGGTCACGATGAGCATAATTTAGCTCTACCACCAGACAGTGTTCAGGAGACCACACCGGCAACCGCTCCGACCCTCAATTCAGAGCCAATTGCGCCATCCATGGACGGGTGGATAGACCCTGCCATGGAGGCCGTATTCTCAGCAGCGATCGAGCCAAGTATCGACCTTACCCTTCACGGGAGCCGTGACGCCGAACTACCGGATTCTTCCGCGGCCACAGACTCCGAACCGCCTGTGGCCGTGGCTATCGAATCCGACTGGGCACCGATCATGGAGTTCACCTCCGCGGATACCTTTCAGCACTCGCCCTTCGGCGACATACTGAACTCATTAAGGTCTCTCTCCCTGTCAGGAGAGTCCTGGCCGAACTATGTTCAGCAGGATTGGGATGCGGATGACGAAGAAATTCGTCGCCCACCCCCCACCCACTTAGTAGCCACTGTCGACAATTTGACCGACATACTCGACTTCGACTCCGAAGACATCGACGGTATGGACGATGATGCGGGAGACGAAGAGGAACCACTGCCCACAGGGCACTGGACAGCCACCTCATCATATGATATATACATGGTGGACACACCCAAAGAAGGCAATGGCGACGAGACATCGGAGGATGACCCCTCCAAGAAACAACCCAATCGCCGACGTCAGCGGCGCCGCTCTAAGTCTCTCCAAAGCAAAAGCGATGACACCGGCACAGGAGATAATAGCACTCCGGACAGTGCCGAAGACGACAACTATCCCCTCCAGCCAGATTTAGAGCAGGAGGATGGAGAAGCCAGCCCTCCCGAGAGAGCGGCAGATGGAGAGGCGGAGGATGATAATTACATGCCTCCCTCCGAAGACGAGGCAAGCCTCGACGACAACGAATTTGTCGTTCCAGAGGATCCCGCCGAGCAAGAGCGCTTCAAGCGCCGGCATATAGCCACGGCAAATAGCCTTAAGAAAAAGTAGCCGCAGCTTCAAGCTGATCAAGATTTGCTAGCTGACAGATGGACTAACGTCCTTGCGGCCGAGGAATATGAACTCGAACGCCCCTCCAAGAGTTACCCAAAGCGCAGGTTGCTACCCCTACTGGAGGAGGAAGCATTAAAACCTACATCTCCGGCATATGACGCAGCTGATCGGCCACCTTGTGGCCATGACAGAGAGGCATTTCAGCCAAAAACTCAGCCAGCACCCCAACGCCACTCAAATAAAAATGATAAGGCACGGGGAAACACGCTAGACCTGCGAGACGTATTGGAGGACAAAGCAAAACACGCAAGATCGATCTACGGATCATGGGGGCGCGCCACTACGCGAGACGATAATCCAGCCGGGCCGAACACAGCGGACAAGACTCATTCGAGCTGCGTCGCGACATAGCCCACTACAGAGGCACCTCACACCCCGTATGCTTCACAGATGAAGTAATGGATCACCAAATCCCAGAGGGTTTGAAACCTGTAAATATCGAATCATACGACGGCACAACAGATCCTGCGGTATGTATAATTTCCAATAAGTTGGTTGCTCGCTCCATTGTTTCGGAGAACGGAGTCTTGGTCATTTTACCCACGAGGCATGGTTCGCACGTGTCAAATGATTCGAAATCAAGAGACTCCAAAAGTCCATCTGTATGGAGCTTCTTCATGCGTTTGACACCAATGTGACCAAGGCGGCAGTACCACAGATATGTGGGACTATCATTATCAATCTTACATCTTTTGGTATTCACACTATGAATATGTGTAACATCACATTCGAGATTCATTAAGAATAAACCATTTGACCAGCGGAGCATGACCATAAAACATATCTCTCATATAAATAGAACAACCATTATTCTCGGATTTAAATGAGTAGCCATCTCGTATTAAACGAGATCCTGATACAATGTTCATGCTCAAAGCTGGCACTAAATAACAATTATTGAGGTTTAAAACTAATCCCGTAGGTAAATGTAGAGGTAGCGTGCCGACGGCGATCACATCGACCTTGGAGCCATTCCCGATGCGCATCGTCACCTCGTCCTTCGCCAGTCTCCGCTTATTCCGCAGCTCCTGTTTTGAGTTACAAATGTGAGCAACCGCACCGGTATCAAATACCCACGAGCTACTACGAGTACTGGTAAGGTACACATCAATTACATGTATATCACATATACTTTTAGTGTTGCCGGCCTTCTTGTCCGCTAAGTATTTGGGGCAGTTCCGCTTCCAATGTCCCTTTCCCTTGCAATAAAAGCACTCAGTCTCAGGTTTTGGTCCATTCTTTGACTTCTTCCCGGCAACTGGTTTACCGGGCGTGGCAACTCCCTTGCCGTCCTTCTTGAAATTCTTCTTACCCTTGCCTTTCTTGAAACTAGTGATTTTATTGACCATCAACACTTGATGTTCCTTTTTGTTTTCCACCTCTGCTGATTTCAGCATTGAAAATACTTCAGGAATAGTTTTCACCATCCCCTGCATATTGTAGTTCATCACAAAGCTCTTGTAGCTAGGTGGGAGCGACTGAAGGATTCTGTCAATGACTGCCTCGTCCGGGAGGTTAATGTCCAGCTGGGACAAGCGATTGTGCAACCCACCCATTTTGAGTATGTGCTCACTGACAGAACTATTTTCCTCCATCTTACAACTGTAGAACTTGTCGGAGACTTCATATCTCTTGACCCGAGCATGAGCTTGGAAAATCATTTTCAGCTCTTTGAACATCTCATATGCTCCGTGTCGCTCAAAACGCTTTTGGAGCCCCGGTTCTAAGCTGTAAAGCATGCCGCACTGAACGAGGGAGTAATCATCAGCACGTGACTGCCAAGCGTTCATAACGTCTTTGTTCTCTGGGATGGGTACATCACCTAGCGGTGCTTCTAGGACATATGCTTTCCTGGCAGCTATGAGGATGATCCTTAGGTTCCGGACCCAGTCCGTATAGTTGATACCATCATCTTTCAGCTTGGTTTTCTCTAGGAATGCATTGAAGTTGAGGTTGACGTGAGCGTTGGCCATTTGATCTACAAGACATTTTGCAAAGGTTTTTAGACTAAGTTCATGATAATTAAGTTCATCTAATCAAATTATTTAATGAACTCCCACTCAGATTAGACATCCCTCTAGTCATCTAAGTGATACATGATCCGACTCAACTAGACCGTGTCCGATCATCACGTGAGACAGACTAGTCATCATCAGTGAACATCTCCATGTTGATCGTATCTTCCATACGACTCATGTTCGACCTTTCGGTCTCTTGTGTTCCGAGGCCATGTCTGTACATGCTAGGCTCGTCAAGTCAACCTAAGTGTTTTGCATGTGTAAATCTGGCTTACACCCGTTGTATGTGAACGTTAGAATCTATCGCACCCGATCATCACGTGGTGCTTCGAGACAACGAACTTTCGCAACGGCGCACAGTTAGGGGGAACACTTTCTTGAAATTATTGTGAGGGATCATCTTATTTACTACCGTTGTTCTAAGCAAATAAGAAGCAAAAACATTATAAACATCACATGCAATCAAATAGTGACATGATATGGCCAATATCATTTTCTCCTTTTGATCTCCATCTTCGGGGCGCCATGATCATCATCGTCACCGGCATGACACCATGATCTCCATCATCGTGTCTTCATGAAGTTGTCTCGTCATCTATTACTTCTACTACTATGGCTAATGGTTTAGCAATAAAGTAAAGTAATTACATGACGTTTATATTGACACACAGGTCATAAATAAATTAAGACAACTCCTATGGCTCCTTCCGGTTGTCATACTCATCGAAATGCAAGTCGTAATTCCTATTACAAGAACATGATCAATCTCATACATCACATATATCATTCATCACATCCTTTTGGCCATATCACATCACATGGCATATGCTGCAAAAACAAGTTAGACGTCCTCTAATTGTTGTTGCATATTTTTACGTGGCTGCTATAGGTTTCTAGCAAGAATGTTTCTTACCTACGTCAAAACCACAACGTGATATGCCAATTTCTATTTACCCTTCATAAGGACCCTTTTCATCGAATCCGATCCGACTAAAGTGGGAGAGACAGACACCCGCTAGCCACCTTATGCAACTAGTGCATGTCAGTCGGTGGAACCAGTCTCACATAAGCGTACGTGTAAGGTCGGTCCAGGCCGCTTCATCCCACGATGCCGCCGAATCAAGATAAGACTAGTAACGGCAAGTAAATTGACAAAATCAATGCCCACAACAACTTGTGTTCTACTCGTGCATAGAAACTACGCATAGACCTAGCTCATGATGCCACTGTTGGGGAACGTAGCAGAATTTTTAAAATTTTCTAAGCATCACCAAGATCAATCTATGGAGTCATCTAGCAATGAGGGAGAGAGGAGTGCATCTACATACCCTTGTAGATCGCGAGCGAAAGCGTTCAAGAGAACGGGGTTGATGGAGTCGTACTCGTCGGGATCCAAATCACCGATGACCGAGCGCCGAACGGACGACACCTCCGCGTTCAACACACGTACGGTTGGGAAGACGTCTCCTCCTACTTGATCCAGCAAGGGGAAGGAGAGGTTGATGGAGATCCAGCAGCACGACGGCGTGGTGGTGGAAGCAGCGGTGATCTCGGTAGGGCTTCGCCAAGCTCCAACAAGAGAGAGAGAGGTGTTACGAGGGGAGAGGGAGGCGCCAGGGACTTGGGTATGGCTGCCCTCCCTCCCCCCACTATATATAGGGCCCCTAGGGGGGGCGCCGACCCTAGGAGATGGGATCTCCAAGGGGGGGCGGCGGCCAAGGGGACTTGCCCCCCAAGCCAAGTGGGGCGCCCCCGCCCCTAGGGTTTCCAACCCTAGGCGCAGGGGGAGGCCCATGGGGGGCGCATCAGCCCATCAGGGGCTGCTTCCACTCCCACTTCAGCCCATGGGGCCCTTCGGGATAGGTGGCCCCACCCGGTGGACCCCCGGGACCCTTCCGGTGGTCCCGGTACAATACCGATTACCCCCGAGATTTTCCCGATGGCCGAAACTGGACTTCCTATATATAAATCTTCACCTCCGGACCATTCCGGAACTCCTCGTGAAATCCGGGAACTCATCCGGGACTCCGAACAAATTTCGGGTTACCGCATACTAATATCTCTACAACCATAGCGTCACCGAACCTTAAGTGTGTAGACCCTACGGGTTCGGGAGACACGCAGACATGACCGAGATGATTCTCCGGTCAATAACTAACAGTGGGATCTAGATACCCATGTTGGCTCCCACATGTTCCACGATGATCTCATCGGATGAACCACGATGTCGAGGATTCAATCAATCCTGTATTCAATTCCCTTTGTCAATCGATACGTTACTTGCCCGAGATTCGATCGTCGGTATCCCAATACCTCGTTCAATCTCGTTACCGGCAAGTCACTTTACTCATACCATAATGCATGATCCCGTGACCAAACACTTGGTCACATTGAGCTCATTATGATGATGCATTACCGAGTGGGCCCAGAGATACCTCTCCATCATACGGAGTGACAAATCCCAGTCTCGATCCGTGTCAACCCAACAGATACTTTCGGGGATACCTGTAGTATACCTTTATAGTCACCCAGTTACGTTGTGATGTTTGGTACACCCAAAGCACTCCTACGGCATCCAGGAGTTACACGATCTCATGGTCTGAGGAAATGATACTTGACATTCGAAAAGCTCTAGCAAACGAACTACACGATCTTGTTCTATGCTTAGGATTGGGTCTTGTCCATCACATCATTCTCCTAATGATGTGATCCCGTTATCAATGACATCCAATATCCATAGTGAGGAAACCATGACTATCTATTGATCAACAAGCTAGTTAACTAGAGGCTCACTAGGGACATGTTGTCTATGTATTCACACATGTATTACGATTTTCGGATAACACAATTATAGCATGAACTATAGACAATTACCATGAACAAGGAAATATAATAATAACTATTTTATTATTGCCTCTAGGGCATATTTCCAACACCATAAGATATCAAAGAACCATGGTACTTCAGATACCAAGGATAGCAATGGCAGGTCACGTCGCAACAAACATAAGCACCGCGTCAATAGCGACAATACCGAGGATACAACAATCAATGCCGGAGTCAGAGGCTCTAAACCCGGTCAGCGGAAAAAGCCATTCAAAAGAAGCACTCCAGGCCCGTCCAGTTTGGACTGTATACTCGATCGCTCGTGCCAAATACATGGCACCCCCGACAAGACAGCCAACCACACCAACAGGGAATGTTGGGTGTTCAAGCAGGCCGGCAAGTTAAATGCTGAAAACAAAGATAAGGGGTCACATAGCGATGATGAGGAGGAGCCCCGGCAGCCGAACACCAGAGGACAGAAGAGGTTCCCCCCACAAGTGCGGACAGTGAACATGATATACGCAACCCACATCCCCAAGAGGGAGCGGAAGTGTGCGTTAAGGGATGTATATGCGTTGGAGCCAGTCGCCCCAAAGTTCAACCCATGGTCCTCCTGTCCGATCACCTTCGATCGCATGGACCATCCCACTAGTATCTGTCATGGCGGATTCGCGGCACTAGTCCTAGACCCAATCATCGACGGATTTCACCTCACTAGAGTCCTTATGGACGGCGGCAGCAGCCTGAACCTGCTTTATCAGGACACAGTGCCCAAAATGGGTATAGACCCTTCAAGGATCAAACCCACAAAAACGACCTTCAAAGGTGTCATACCAGGTGTAGAGGCCCATTGCACAGGCTCAGTCACACTGGAAGTGGTCTTCGGATCCCCGGATAACTTCCGGAGCGAGGAGTTAATCTTCGATATAGTCCCGTTCCGCAGTGGCTATCATGCACTGCTCGAGCGAACCACATATCTCAAGCTCAAGATGCCAGGACCTCGGGGGGTCATCACAGTCAATGGAAACACAGAGTGCTGTCTCCGCACGGAGGAGCACACTGCGGCCCTCGCAGCAGAAGTGCAAAGCAGCCTCTTAAGGCAATCCACCAGTTTGGCGATTAAGGACCCGGACACCTTCAAGCGCGCCCGGAATAATCGGCAACAAGACCGCCTGGCACGTTCCGAGCTCGCATAGCAATGCGGCCCCCATCCTAGTCCCAGCCAAATGGTGAAATCCGTGCCACACGTACATAATTACGCATTGAAAATACCATGGGCACAGGTGGGGAGGGGGGCACGACTACGGCACGCCCCAAGACGCAGCTCAACCGCACTAGGGGCTTCCCGCTTTGTTATTTTTCTTTCTTTCAGGACTTTAATCTCTGGAAGCCCCGTCTGTCAGTACGATTGCCGGACACACAATACAACAACCAAGGAGGCAGAAAGCTACGTCGCATCAAGGAATTCCCAGGTGGTCTCTGATAACGAATGAAATACCTGCTTTAAATACCATTCCTCAGCTTGCCCTTGGAGGGGACATGTCAAATAGTCCTACTTTTTTCTTATCGCACAACTTGTATCATTCTGCTTCGACGCACCTTTTTGAATAAACAATGCATAACACTAGACTATTATCGCATTCTTCTTATATATATGTATGTATATATATATGTTCATTCATGACATTCAGCAACCGTACACTCTGGTACGGCCAATACGCCAGGGGCTTAAGCGTACCACATAATACGGCGTGAGAAGTCCGAACACTTTCGACAGTGCGGCACCCCGAACTTATAACATTATACGCATCAACTCCGAATCATGTCTTGGGTCAATAGTTGGGTTTGCCCGGCTCCCATGTTTTGGTACCTTACGTTCCGCTATATCGGCTAAGGTAGCACTGGGAGAACTACTGCGATTGTGCCTCGGTTCATCTGGGCTAAGCACCTCAGTAGAGAAAGCTAAAACTGACTGTCATGATAAGGCGAGAGCTGGTCGCTGTTCGAGAGGTCTCGAGTCCCTAAAGACTCATGCCGCTTAGAGCGAGGAGTCGACTTTGTCCGGCTTAAGGCGTGTATAGAGCCCCGAATTCGGCCTTCTGAATACTAGGGGCTTCGCCAAAATTTAAAATTGTAGACTTCTATGGCTAAGTGAGAGTGATAAAGCATTATAGTCCGATTGCCTTGTTCGTTGTGCTGAGCACCTCCCTCGAAGGACCCAACAATGGGAAAAAGAGTGCTCAGATTTATCCCGAACACCCCAGCACTCGTGGCATGGGGGCAGAAGCCGACGACTCGCCATCTCTCAGATTTGAAAAACAGCCGCACTGAAGGTAATGTTTTAAATTCAAACAAGTGTTGCATAGCGCATATGAACAAGTTTTAATAATACAGGATCACACGAGCAAGTTCATTCAAAAATTACATCCTTCGCACACTCGTCCGCCACAAGATGGGCACCCTTCAGGACACCCTCATAATACATTTCGCAGTGGCGATGCTCCTTGCCCTGTGGCGGCCCCTCCTTCACCAGCTTCTCGGCGTCCATCTTGGCCCAGTGCACCTTCGCACGGGCAAAAGCCCGGCGTGCACCTTCGATGCAGACGGACCGCTTTATGACTTCCAGCCGTGGGCAGGCATCCACAAGCCGCCTCACGAGGCCGAAGTAGCTGTTGGGAAGGGAGTCGCCAGGCCACATCCGGACTATAAGGCCCCTCATGGCTTGTTCGGCCGCCTTGTGCAGCTCGACCAGTTGCTTCAGCTGGTCGCTCATACGCATCGGGTGTTCGGTCCCAGTATACTGAGACCAGAACAACTTCTCCGTCAAGCTTCCCTCCTCGGCCTGGTAATATTTCACGGCATCCGACACGCTGTGGGGCAAATCTGCGAATGCTCCTGGAGAGCTTCGGACTCGGGTAAGTAACAAGTAATTTACTTTCACATGCTTGCTTTGCATATTGAATGCCTTACTTGCCGCTATCTTCCTCATCGCCTCAATCTCCTGGATGGCCTTTTGGGCTTCGGCCTTGGCGTGCTTTGTGCTCTCGAGGGCCGCGGCAAGCTCGGACTCTCGCGTCTTCGAGTCAAGATCCAAAGCCTCGTGCTTCTTCACGAGAGCCTGGAGCTCTTGCTGCACCTCTCCCACCCATTCCTCTTGTTTTTCCCACTCGGTGCGCTCCTTGGCCGCTTTGTTTTCGGCCTCGGACAGCGCTTGCTTCAGGGTTGCCACTTCGATCATGGCCCCTGGCACATTCATGATGATCCTATCATTTTGCAACCGCATCTTTTTTTATATATACATATATATGGACAAGGCATTACTTACCTTTGTTCTCCTCGAGCTGCCTCTTGGCAAGACTGAGCTCTTTCTCGGACCGCTCGAGGTTCTGCCTCAGTGCAGCGACCTCCGCAGTCAGTGCGGCAGAGGTCAGCAGCGAAGCCTGCATACGCATAAATACATACTTATATTAGACTCCTATAGATATTATTTGATTCTCTATTCGACTTTTCTTTGTGAACACCAAACAGAGCATCAGGGGCTACTGTCTATGCGGTAATATTTTTCCTATATTTTAAATACTTACCTCAAAGCCTGTTAGAAGGCTGGCACAGGCTTCAGTCAGTCCGCTCTTGGCGGACTGAACCTTCTTGATCACCGCACTCATAATAGGTCGGTGCTCTTCGTCGATGGAAGCGCCACGAAGCGCTCCTAGCAGTCCGTCTGGTGCCTCTGGATGGACAGAGGTCACCGGCACGGACGGCTTTCCCCTCTTGGAAGAGGGCCGCCTGCCCGAGTCCGGAACCACTGGAGGTTCCGGCGCGGTGTTCGGCTGAGGGCCGAACTTGGAGCCCCTGGGAGCCTTGCTCCCTTTGCTCCTGGAGTCCGGATGGTCGCCTTGAGGCGCCTCCGGGACTGTCTCCCCCCGGCTCGGTGCCCCTTGAGACAATACCTCGGCATTGTCCGTATGGAAAGGAGAGGAGGCGGTTGGAAGAGTATCACTATTCATGTCCGACGAGTCCAAGGAACTGTCCGATGATGATACGTCGATACGGGCTTGGGGCGGACTGCATAATCATATTCGACGTTAGGAGAAGCAGTGCAACAAAAGTATGCTATGAGTTACTCTGGTATCCAAATACTTACGACTTCGCCAGGGGCTTGGCCCTGAGCAGCCACTCGTCTTCGCCATTGGCGGCGGTGGTGGAACAGTCCGGAAGGAGTGTCCTTCCCTTCGTGGACCCTTCGGCCTCCCCAGTTGGGGTGGCCTTCCTTTTATTGTCTCCCCCGGCTGGAGGGGGAGAATCTTCGTCCTCCTTCTCCTCGTTTTCATGGGAGGAGTGCACCTCGGAGTTATCGGATGATGTGTCCGATACCACTTGGCGCCGGGAACTCTTTCGGGTTCCCGTGGCCTTCTTCTTGGTCTTCTCTGGCATAAGGAGCCAGAGTCCGCATCTCCGTCAGGAGAGCGTCTGTGGGGTCTTCGGGCAGAAGGGCCGGATAGTTAATCTGCTCCGATGTCTCCACCCAGTCCCGTCAAAGGCATGGGAGCTCAGACCCCGCACATGGTTAAGCTATGGGGAATAAATACCCTATGCACAGAGCTTACCGGATTCGCAGGGCACTTCGCGCTTAGCCCGCGGTCCTCGGTAATAGAAGGGGGGACCTCGACGCCCTTGAATAGCACCTTCCAGACGTCCTTATGCGTCGTGTCAAAGAGCTCGTGTAGAGTCTGGTGCTGGGCCGGGTCGAACTCCCATAAGTTGAAAGCCCGTTGTTGACACGGGAGGATCCGGCGGAAGAGCATGACCTGGACTATGTTGACAAGCTTAAGTTTCTTGCTTGTCATGTTCTGGACACACTTCTGGAGTCCGTCCAGCTCACCCGATGAGCCCCAGGACAGGCCCTTCTCCTTCCAGGAAGTGAGCCGCGTGGGGATTCCGGATCGAAACTCGGGGGCCGCCACCCAGTTGGCGTCGCGTGGCTCGGTGATGTAGAACCACCCCGATTGCCACCCCTTTATGGTCTCCACAAAGGAGCCCTTGAGCCATGTAACGTTGGGCATTTTGCCCACCATCGCTCCGCCGCATTCCGCTTGTTGGCCGCCTACTACCTTCGGCTTGATATTGAAGGTCTTCAGCCTTAGGCTGAAGTGGGGCCGGATGCGGAGGAAAGCCTCGCACACGAGATGAACGCTGAGATGTTGAGGATGAAAATTCGGGGCCAGATCATGAAAGTCTAGCCCATAATAGAACATGAGGCCGCAGACGAATGGATGGAGGGGAAACCCCAGTCCGCGGACGAAGTGGGGGGAGGAAAACCACCCTTTCGTGAGGTTCCGGGGTCGGGACGATCTGCCCCTCGGCTGGCAACCGGTGCGCGATATCCGCGGCTAAGTATCCGGCTCCACATAGCTTTTTGATGTGTCCCTCCATGACGGAGGAGGCCATCCACTTGCCTCCCGCTCCAGACATGTTTGGAGAGAGTTGAGGAGAAGGATGTGGACTTGGGCACTGGAGCTCGAGTGCACGAGAATGGATGCGGAAGGAGGAAGAAGGCGTGGGTAGAAAAAGGTGAAACCTTATGCCTTTATAAGGGCGGACGAGACTACATGCCCCCACCAGCCTGGTAAAACTTCCTTATCCCCCAAGCACCGTAATTGATGGCGCGGTTGGGTTACCCACGTCCGTATTGATGGGAATCCCGTACTAAGGGGACATGATCTCTACTTCGACAAGACGTGCCAAGGAAACCGCCTCGCGAAACACGCTGAGATAGGTTATGAAAAACGATTCGAATAAAGACCTGGCTGTGGTGTGATGTCACGCTACGGGGTATGTCAGCAGATTAGATTTGTGGAAATATTATTCTCTCTACGATGGTATGTGGAACTTGTTTTGCAGAGACGGACACAATCCTTGTGTTCAAAATATTCTATGAAGTATTCGGAGGAGGAACCCGCCTTGCAATGTCGAAGACAATCTGTGCGCCGGACTCATCGTCATTGAAGCCTGGTTCAGGGGCTACCGAGGGAGTCCTGGATTGGGGGGGGGTATCCAGACTATATCCTTTGGCCAGAATGTTGGACTATGAAGATACAAGATTGAAGACTTTGTCCCGTGTCCGTATGGGACTCTCCTTGGCGTGGAAGGCAAGCTTGGCAATACGGATATTTAGATCTCCTTCCTTGTAACCGACTCTGTGTAACCCTAGCCCCCTCTAGTGTCTATATAAACCGGAGGGTTTTAGTCCGTAGGACAACAGACAATCATACCATAGGCTAGCTTCTAGGGTTTAGCCTCTCTGATGTCGTGGTAGATCTACTCTTGTACTACTCATATTATCAAGAATAATCAAGCAGGACGTAGGGTTTTACCTCCATCAAGAGGGCCCGAACCTGGGTAAAACATCGTGTCCCCTGCCTCCTGTTACCATCCGCCTTATACGCACAGCTCGGGACCCCCTACCCGAGATCCGCCGGTTTTGACACCGACACTCACCTATACTCATCGAATACAATCAAGTAAGACGTAGGGTTTTACCTCCATTAAGAGGGCCCGAACCTGGGTAAACATCGTGTCTCCCCTGTCTCCTGTTACCTTCGATCCTCAGATGCACAGTTCGGGACCCCTACCCGAGATCGGCCGGTTTTGACACCGACAGTGCCCCCCTCCCCTGTATATAAATGAGGGAGAGGGGAGGAGGCTGGCCTATGGGCGCGCCAACTGGGGGGAGTCCCACTTGGACTCCTAGTCCAATTCGCCCCCTTCCTTCTATCAGAGGGGGAAAGGGGGAAGGAGAGGGAGAAGGAGAAGGAAAGCGGGGCCGCACCCCCTACCCTTGTCCAATTCGGACTCCCCATGGGGAGGGGGGTCACCCCCTTGCGGGCTGCCTTGCCTCCCTCCTATGGCCCATATCTTCCCCCGGGGGTTCCGGTAACCCCCCCCCCCCCCCGGTGCTCCGATATGTACCCGATACATTCCAAAACATTTCCCGTGTCTGACTTATCGTCCAATATATCAATATTTACCTCTTGACCATTTCGAGACTCCTCGTCATGTTCGTGATCTCATACGGGACTCCGAACAATCTTCTGTCACCAAAACACAAAACTCATAATACAAATCATCATCGAACGTTAAGCGTGCGGACCCTACGGGTTCGAGAACTATGTAGACATGACCGAGACACATCCCCGGTCAATAACCAACAACGGAACCTGGATGCTCATATTGGTTCCTACATATTCTATGAAGATTGAGGGAGTCCTGGATTAGGGGGTCTCCGGACAGCCGGACTATATCCTTTGCCCGGACTATTGGACTATGAAGATACAAGATTAAAGACTTCGTCTCGTGTCCAGATGGGACTCTACTTGGCGTGGAAGGCAAGCTAGGCAATACGGATATGTATATCTCCTCCTTTGTAACCGACCTTGTGTAACCCTAGCCCCCTTCGGTGTCTATATAAACCAGATGGTTTTAGTCCGTAGGACACAACAATAACATACAATCATACCATAGGCTAGCTTCTAGGGTTTAGCATCTCTGATCTCGTGGTAGATCTACTCTTGTACTACCCATATCATCAATATTAATCGAGCAGGACATAGGGTTTTACCTCCATCAAGAGGGCCCCAACCTGGGTAAAACTTCGTGTCCCTTGCCTCATGTTACCATCTGCCTAGACGCACAGTTCGGGACCACCTACCCGAGATCCGCCGGTTTTGACATCGACATTGGTGCTTTCATTGAGAGTTCCTCTGTGCCGTCGCCAGAAGGAAGGATGTCTCGTCTCGTCTTTAAAGACGGTACTACTGTCGGGGGAGCTTTGGCTGTCGGCCAAACTCTCCGGCTAGGCGGTTTCATCATGACCGCCTGTTCGGCCGCCGCGCCGACGACGACTTCTCGGGTCATCGAAAACAGCCTCCATGTCAAATCGGCACTCGCCAAACAGATGGATCCAATGGAGCTCGCTTCCTTAAACGAGCTCTTAGATCGCATTGCCACCTTGGGAGTCGCTACGGACTATGATCGGATTGGGCTTAAACCCGATCAAAGGGAGATTAACTCTCCACCGGTCACCCATCATATTGCAGTGGTGGAGGAACAATGCGGCGACCTTTCCTCCATCTTGAGGACCAACTATGTCCGGATTCCCGAGCTCTCTGAGCCGGACGCCCGTTCGCGGGAGGACAACATCCAATCCCTGAACTTAGAGTCAGGCAGCGGGCCAGGATTATCGGGTCACACCCCGGAACCGGAACTTCCAAAATTGGAAATTCCTCGGCCCCTGGATCCCAGATCAGGTGAGGGTTCGGATTCAATTCCACCCACCCACCCAAACATAAGCAATCTTTCCCACATCAGGCAAGAGCCCCAGGAAACAGTACATCACTATTGGGCCAGATTCCTCCTTGCGATGAACAAGGTTAAGGACTGTCGTGAGGAAGACGCAATCCTATTTTTCTGCAATAATTGGACGGACAAGGGAATCCTTAACGCCATAAATCGCTGTGAGATAACATGCTTCACTGACTTGGCGTCCATAGTATGAAAGTACTATGCGATGGAAAGTGCCTGGAAAACTGAAATAAACTTTTGGGATAATCCGGCCCTGAATACAAACCCAGTCCGAAACAAAAGGGTGCATTATCACAACACACCCGGGTCAACTACCAAAAAGCAAAAACCCTCTACAGTCTATGGGACCGTACTGGAAGGATGGCTCAACGGACCCTGCAAAATTCATAGTACAGCGGATACAATACCAACGCACAGCCTTAGAGCATGTTGGATACTCCGGCAGGTGGCCAAAAGTGGTGAGGATCTACTTCTCCCAAATACCACAGAGCACCATCCCGTGGATAACAATACGGTGTTAACGGTCTTTGAGACCTTCGCGTCAAATAATAGACGCAAGCGAACACTTCGCAGCATGGCCGAAATCTGCCACGTAGCAGCAATAAATCCATGGAGTGATACGGCTATTACCTTCAATGCCAGTGACGAACCTAAATTTCGAACAGCCCAAGCACCAGCCGCACTGGTCCTCAGTCCAATTGTGGACGGCTTTCGACTCACCAATGTACTCATGGACGGCGGCAGCGGATTAAACCTCATCTTTGAGGAAACTCTTCAAAAGATGGAAATAGACTGGAACCGCATTGAGCAAAGTAGCACAACCTTTAGAGGAATCTTCCCCAGTCTGTGCTGGGAAAATCACACTAGATGTGGTATTCGGCACGCCGGATAATTATAGGTCTGAAGAAATTACATTCCATGTGGCCCTGTTCAGCAGTGGTTATCACGCTCTTTTAGGACGGGAGGCATTCACAATCTTCCAAGCCGTACCCCATTACAGGTACATGAAGCTCAAAATGCCCAGACCCAACGGAATCATCACACTCGCCAGTGATCCGGACACAGCACTCCGCGCCGAAAACAAAACAGCCGCATTGGCCCTTGAGGCATTATCCGAAGCCCTCTCGGCCGAGGAATTAACCACGCTACGCTCCACAGTGGACAGGGACGACGTGATACTCGACATGAGATCCAAGTCCACCTCTTTTAAACCAGCGGATGAAATAGTCAAATTCCAATTCCACCCAACGGACCCTAGAAAAACAGCCTCCATCGGGGCACAGCTAAGCCCCGCTGTGGACGCCGCACTACGAGAGTTCCTGCGCGAGAACTGGGACATATTCGCCTGGCATCCCTCAGACATGCCAGGAATCCCACGCAGGCTGGCCGAGCATAGCCTCAATATCCTAAAGGGATTCAAGCCGGTCAAGCAAGCTCTTCGGCATTTCTCCGAACCTAAGAGACAGGCCATGGGAGAGGAACTAGCCAAGTTATTGGAGGCCGGATTCATCAAAGAAATAAAACACCCGGACTGGCTAGCAAACCTGGTGATGGTACCAAAGAAGGACAAAGCCTGGCGCCTTTGTGTCGATTTCAAAGACCTCAATAAAGCTTGCCCAAAGGATCCCTTCCCCCTCCCACACATCGACCAAATCATTGATGCTACCGCAGGACACGAGTCATTGTGTTTCCTTGATGCATACTCCGGTTACCACCAAATCAAGATGGCAGAATCCGACCAAGCCGCAACAGCATTCATCACACCATACGGTCCCTTCTGTTTTAACACAATGCCTTTTGGCTCAAGAACGCTGGCGCAACATATCAGCACATGATTCAGACATGTCTGGAGAAACAAATCGGCAAAACAGTAGAGGCATACATAGACGATGTGGTTGTTAAAATCAAACACGTCGACTCTTTGATAGACGACTTGAGGCTCACATTCGACAACTTCCGAACATACGACATCAAGCTCAATCCGGAAAAATGCGTTTTTGGCGTACCAGCCGGAAAGCTCCTCGGTTTCATTGTCTCTAGTAGAGGTATCGAAGCTAATCTGGCCAAAATCCGAGCTTTGTCACAGTTGGCTATACCAACAGACCTCAAACAAATCCAGAAGTTAACTGGATGCATGGAGGCTCTAAGCCGCTTTATCTCCCGCTTAGGAGAAAAAGCTTTACCCCTTTATCGCCTTCTTCGACGCACTGAACACTTCGAGTGGACGGACGCTGCCACAGCCGGATTGGAAGAAATAAAGGCCATTTTGGCAACCAACCCAATCCTGCCCGCGCCAAACATTGGCGAACCAATGCCATTGTACATTGCGGCAACTCATCAAGTTGTAAGCACAGTGCTCGTCGTCGAACGAGAAGCTGTCGGACATAAATTCCCTCTTCAAAACCGGTATACAAAAAAAGCACTACCGGAGTCCTTCAAAGGTGCATCTCCAAAGAGGAAGGGCAGAATCTTTTGGCGGAAATTCACACCGGACTCGGCAGTCATCACACCGCAGCCCAGGCCCTTGTAAGCAAGGTCTTCCGCACAGGATTCTATTGGCCAACAGCCCGGGCAGACGCATAGGACTTGGTCCAACGATGCGCCAGTTGCGAGCTCTTTGCAAATCAAAGCCACATGCCACCCACTGCCCTCCAAACAATCCCCATTACATGGCCCTTTGCGGTCTGGGGGCTTGACATGGTTGGAACCCTTAAAGGGGAAACCCACAAGAAAAAAACTTACTGGTCATGGTGGATAAATTCACCAAATGGATTGTCAGAGTAAATAGCCATGGGTAGCCTAGCCGGCTTCCCCTGGCCCTTCTGAAAAAATTACGAGCCCGTCCGGCTCTCGAGAATCCAATACTTGGATCCGCCTTCCCCTTGCTGGCAGCCATCCAGACCGGCTTTCAGAAGGTGGCCCGACTTTGGCCCTCATGAAGAACGCCACGGGAGGGCCGACTTCGGGAAGCCGGCCATAAGAAGGCCGACTCCAAGAAGCCGGCTCCCATAAAGCGGTCGAGACCGTACCCTCAAAGTTTGCGCCCACCTAACGGTGGTGCGACGGGGCGTGGCTACAGTGAAGCCTGCCACCCCCGAATCCCGGAGCACGCCTGGCACAGTGCGCCGTACGGAGTAGGCATGACCCGTCCGGCGCGGCACTGTTGCCATGTTGACCTTGGTGTCACCCACGACGGGCCGCCAGCGTGGCCCACAGATGGTGGGCCCCTTCGGGCAGGGAGACGCCCGAAGGCGGCCACGCCTCCAACCAGTCGGCCCAAGATAGAGCCGGCTCCCCGCAGCCGGGTTGCCGCCTCCCTCGAAGAAGACGTCCCATTAAGGAGACAAGACGCGGTGAGGCTACAGCGCCCGCCTGACGGGCGGCGGCACTGTAGCCGCGCCTACCACGACGAAGCCCACGTCACCAAGATGAAGCCACAGTAACCAGCCGCCGACCAGGCCCTGGACAGTGGGGCCTGCCTGTCGACCAAGGGGCCGGCAGCCGGCGGGGCCCACCAGTCGGCGGGCCCCAGCAGCCGGCGCAGAAGCTGGCGAGCGCAGTCACAGACGGCTGGACCCCGCGCCTAGTCGGATTACCATTGTACCCCCGGGGGGTGAGCCTATATAAACCCCCCGGAGCACCCATGCAAAGGGTTCGACCCCCTGCTAGTCTTAGACACCACCCAAGGAGAGGAAGTAGGCTAGCCGTGCCCTTCTTCCCCCTCCCACCAAACAGCTCAAGGAGCATTGTGTAGCTACTTGTTCATCCAGTGATCATGCGGAGACCCCGCAGAACAGCAGTAGGGGTGTTATCACCACGGAGAGCCCCGAAGCTGGGTAAGATCCGCCGGCGTGCATGTCTTTGCCTTATCCCGTTTCCAGGCACCGGCAATGTCTTACTGGCTCCCACAATGATAAGCCATCCGTTGGCATATGTCGCACCTACCACCCGACATTTGGCGCCCACCGTGGGGCCAGGTGCACCGTCGTCCGGAGACCTGTTCTGGACGGGAACCCTCTTCCTCCCCCGCGAGCGTAGCCAGCCCGGCACGCCTGATGGCGCTTGCCACGACACGCTGCAAGGCGTCACCAGCATCTGCACGGCGAGCAGCGTCGCCGATCTCCTCGACGAAACCCTCATCTCCGACGAGCTCACCTCCGATGCGGGCACCGACCACCTCGCCAACCTTCTCGGTCAGCTCCATGTCTCCAGCGAGCCCGCTGCGGACCTGGAGTCGGTTGGCTCCACCGACCCGATGCCTGTCGACTCTGACACAGCCTCGTTCGACACCTTCCCCACCAACGTCACGATCTACAACGACCCGCTTCCTCGAGCCGACGGCTGTGACGCTGCCACCACCGAAGTGATGGTTGTCGGCCACGGCGGCCCGGCCGACGAGAGCGCCCACGACGCCCCGCACGCGGCGGCCCATGACTTGTTCACACCCCTCCTGGCTAACGCCGACGACGAAGCACTGGAGGCACGCCACCTCGCCCTCCTCGCAGAAGGCCGGAGGCTGGCTTCCGTAAGACGCCTCACTGAGGCCTATCAGCGCGAAGCTGACCGCGCTGCCTTCGGCACGCCAGTCCCGGGCGGGCCAAGCCGGGCCGGCCTTGTCAAGAAACGCGGTGCCGTCATCGCCGACACGCTGGGAGTCGACCGCCCGGTCTATGCCACTCTGCTCGAGAACTTGCGTGCTGCCCAGGCGGCCGTAGACGAGTTGGACGGCTTGGAGGCCGAAGACCTCCCCCACATGACCCGGCGCATCCAGCAACTGATTGACACAGCCGCGCAGCGACATGAAGCAGACGCCCGCGCGGGAAGCCCTCCCCCGCGCCGAGATCACGACGCGACGTCCCGGACGCCGGCAACAAGCGACACCCGCGCGCGGCGCGAGAAAGAGCCGGCTGCCAGCCGTAGCCGGACCCGAATCTCCATCGAGCGAGATGCGGACGGCCATCCCCGAGCCATGGAGTGGCGGGGCAACCTGCCTCCGCCTCGACCCCGTGGAGAGAGATATCCCACCCCGCCGCTAGTGGCGCACCCGACTCTCAGCGGCCGACTAGGTCGCCGCGAAGGAGTCGGCGAGAACAATGCCCGCCATCGGATCGACCGCCTGGCGCGATCCCTGGCGTTGGAAGAAGAAGACGATGTCGGCCCGCCTTGTTTCGGCCCCCGCATCCGCGACGAGCCCTTCCCCAAAGGGTTCTCGCTCCCAAGAGACACGCCCGAGTACAACGGCTCCGTGAAGCCGGAAGATTGGCTGATCGACTACTCCACGGCGGTCAGCATAGCCAACGGCAACCGGCGCGTTGCCGTGAAGTACGTGCCCCTCATGCTGCAAGGCACGACGCGAACCTGGCTCAACAGCCTCAAGCCTCTCAGCATCAACAGCTGGCTAGATTTCACCGAAGCCTTCGTCCGCAACTTCACCAGCACCTACAAGCGGGCTCCCAAGCCCAGACAGCTCTCCTAGTGCGTACAAGGCCCTGCCGAGTCCACTCGTGACTACCTCACGCGTTGGGCCGAGCTCCGCAATTCTTGCGAGGGGGTGCACGAGGTGCAAGCCATCGAGTACTTTACAGCCGGATGCCGAGAAGGCACCTCCTCAAGCACAAGCTCCTCTGCGACGAGCCGGCTACCCTCGACGAGCTTCTGGACATAGCGGACAAGTACGCCACCGCCGATTCCTCGATGAAGACCGAGCTTCGGGTAGACGCGTCTGGAAAGGTACTCAGCCCGGCCCCCAAGACGCCGGCTAGGGATTCCGGCCGACGCCCACACTCGAACGACCACAAGCGCAAGGGCCCCGTGCCGCCTCCCGCCAGTCGGCAGGTGGCCACAGTTGAAGACGTGCCGCCTGAAGGGCGGCCCGTGCCCAAGAAACCCAAGGGCGGCCGGCCGGCTTGGCAGCAAGCTTTCTCCTACGAGCAAACTCTCGATGCCCCATGCAAGTTCCACAACGGCGCGAAGCCGTCCAACCACACAACCCGGAAGTGCCATTGGCTCACCCGAATCTCCAAAGGCGAGGGGCTCGCGCCGCCTCCGCCTGCCGGCCCGCCGCCTCTGCCTCCGCCGCCTCCGGCAGCTCGGCCCACGGTCGGAGCCGTGCATGACGAGTTCCCTGATGAGCAAGCAACCTACATCATCTTTACAAGCCAGCCCGAAGACCGGCGCAGCAAACACCGAGAGCACCAGGAAGTTAGCGTGGTCGCTGCCGACCCCGCCAGACACATGCATTGGTCAGAAAAGGCCATCAGCTGGAGCCGGGCCGACCATCCAGAGGTGATGCCGTCTCCCGGTTCTTATGCCCTGGTCCTGGAAGCCACCCTCGCGACGGACAGACGCGCTGCCCGCTTCTCCCGTGTGTTGATAGACGGCGAGAGCAGCATCAATATCCTGTACCGTGACACCCTGGAGAAGCTAAACGTCAAGACGAAGCAGCTCGTGCCTACTCGGACAGTGTTTCATGGCATCGTACCCGGCTTATCCTGCGCCCCCATTGGCAAGATCAAGATCGATGTACTCTTTGGGGACAAGGAGCATTTCTGCCGGGAAGCGATCTGGTTTGAAGTGGTGGACCTGGAGAGCCCTTACCATGCATTGCTTGGCCGACCTGCCTTGGCCAAATTCATGGAAGTTCCCCACTATGCATACCTCAAGATGAAGATACCAAGCACCAAAGGCGTCATCACCATAGCCGGCGATTACAAGAAGTCCTCTGAGTGCGCGGCAGCCAGCAGCCGGCTGGCCGAGTCCCTTGTGATTGCCGAGGAAAAGAAGATGTTGGACCGAGTCGTGGCCATAGCCGGCAAGCAGTCGGCCGTGTCCCCGACCCCAAGGAGCATGATACTCAAGGATCTTTCCAGCCGGCCAAGGAGATGAAGAAGATACCTCTTGACCCCGAGCATCCAGAGAGGTTCGCCGTCATCGGGGCAAACCTGAACAGCAAATAGGAAGGCGAGCTCGCCGATTTCCTCCGTGAGAATCGGGACATCTTTGCATGGTCCCCCAAGGACATGCCGGGTGTTCCGAGGAAATTCGCTGAGCACAAACTACACGTTCGAAAAGACGCAAAGCCAGTCAAACAACCCCTTCGCCGACTGTTGGAGGAGAAGCGCAGGATCGTAGGGGAGGAGATAGCCCGGCTTTTGGCAGCCGGCTTCATTATGGAAGTTTTCTTTCCAGAGTGGCTCGCCAACCCGGTCCTCGTGCTAAAGAAGAACAACCAGTGGCGCATGTGTATAGACTACACAAGCCTCAACAAGGCCTGCCCCAAAGATCCCTTTGCCCTGCCAAGGATTGATCAAGTGATAGACTCCACAGCCGGATGCGAGCTGTTGAGTTTCTTGGATGCTTACTCCGGATATCACCAGATAAAGCTGGATCCGGATGACCGCCTGAAGACCGCCTTCATCACGCCATTTGGAGGCTTCTGTTACCTGACTATGACATTCGGCTTGAGAAATGCCGATGCCACTTTTCAGCGTTGCATGCAGAAGTGCCTCCTCAAGCAGCTCGGCAGAAACGCTCACGTTTACATGGACGACATCGTGGTGAAGACGGAGAAGCGCGGCACCTTACTGGGAGACCTCAAGGAAACGTTTGAGAACCTGCTCCGATTTCAAATCAAGCTCAACCCCGAGAAATGCGTGTTCGGAGTGCCAGCCGGCCAGCTCCTAGGCTTCCTGGTCTCCGAACGCGGCATCGAATGCAACCCGGTGAAGATCAAGGCCATCGAGAGAATGGCGATCCCCACCAAGCTTCGAGACATTCAGAAGTTCACCGGGTGCTTGGCCTCCTTGAACCGCTTCATCAGCCGGCTTGGAGAGAAAGCTCTCCCCCTCTACCGCCTCATGAAGAAAAGCACTCACTTCGAGTGGAACGACCAGGCCGACCAAGCTTTTCACGAGCTGAAGAAGATGCTGGCCACGCCGCCCGTTCTGGCGGCGCCGATTGAGAAAGAGCCCATGCTCCTCTACATCGCCGCAACCAGCCGGGTGGTCAGCACCGTCATCATAGTCCAACGCCCAGAAGAAGGCCGAGCCCAGCTGGTTCAGAGGCCGGTGTATTATTTGAGCGAGGTGCTGTCCACCTCAAAGCAGAACTACCCGCACTACCAGAAGATGTGTTACGGCGTGTACTTCACCGCCAAGAAGCTGAAGCCCTACTTTCAAGAGCATCCCATCACGGTCGTCACCGCCCTGTTGGCCGAGATCATAGGCAGCCGGGACGCATCCGGCCGGGTGGCGAAATGGGCCATCGAGTTGGCCCCTTACACGATCTTCTACCAGCCCCGCACCGCCATCAAGTCCCAAGCACTGGCCGACTTCCTCGTCGACTGGGCCGAGACCCAGTACCTGCCGCCGGCTCCCGACTCCACCCATTGGCGCATGCACTTCGACGGGTCCAAGATGCGCACCGGCTTGGGAGTCGGCATCGTCCTTACCTCTCCCAAAGGCGACAAGCTCAGATACACGCTACAGATCCACTTTGCCGCCTCCAACAACGTGGCCGAGTACGAGGCGCTCATACACGGGCTCCGGCTTGCCAAAGAACTTGGCATTCGTCGGATCCTATGTTATGGCGACTCGGACCTGGTGGTCCAGCAATCATCTGGCGACTGGGACGCCAAGGACGAAAATATGGCGAGCTACCGCTTCCTGGTCCAACAACTCAGCGGATACTTTGAAGGATGCGAGTTCCTCCACGTACCGCGAGCCGACAACGAGCCAGCCGATGCCCTGGCTCGGATAGGCTCTACTCGGCAAGCAATACCAACCGGCGTCGCTCTACAACGCCTCCTCAAGCCATCTATCAAGCCGTCTCCAGAGTCCGACTCCATCTTCGTGCCGCCTAACCCCGATGCGGCCGGGTCCAGCTCGAAGAACCAAGCAGGCGACCCCGAGACTCCCGCAGCCAGCCCGGGGACTTCGGCAACCGGCTCGGGGACTGCCACACCCGGCTCGGGGACTGCAGTAGCCGGCCCGGGGACTGCACCAGCACAACAGCCGGTGGCCGACTCCAGCATTTCACCACCCAGCCCGCCCACCCTGGTAGCAGTAGCCACATTGGCAGTAGGAGAAGTTGCGGCTCTGTCATGGGCTCAGTCCATCCTCAACTTCCTAGTAAACCAAGACCTGCCGGCTGATGAAACAGAAGCAAGACAAGTCCAACGTCGAGCCGGAGCATACACAATCGTCAACAGAGAACTCGTCAAGCGTAGTGTCACTGGAATCCTCCAACGGTGCGTCGAGCAAGAGAAGGGCATTGCAATCCTCAGAGACATTCACCAAGGAGAATGCGGCCACCATGCGGCCTCAAGATCACTTGTCGCCAAAGCCTTCCGCCATGGTTTCTTCTGGCCGACTGCTTTGGATGACGCCAAAGAATTAGTTAAACATTGCAAGGGGTGCCAACTTTTCAGCTCTAAGCAACACATGCCGGCTTCAACACTCAAGACCATTCCCCTCACTTGGCCCTTCGCCATCTGGGGACTGGACATGGTGGGCCCATTCAAGACGGCGTGCGGTGGCATGACGCATTTGCTCGTCGCCGTGGACAAATTCACCAAGTGGATTGAGGCAAAGCCGATCAAGAAGCTGAATGGGCCGACTGCTGTGACGTTTGTTGCAGACATAACAATTCGGTACGGCGTGCCACACAACATCATCACCGACAATGGCACGAATTTTGCCAAAGGAGCCTTGGCACGTTTCTGCGCAGCCCAAGGTATCCGACTGGACTTAGCATCCGTCGCCCACCCGCAGTCAAACGGCCAGGTCGAGCGATCCAACGGCCTCATCCTCTCCGGCATCAAGCCCCGACTGGTCGTACCTCTGGAGCGCTCAGCCGGCTGTTGGCTCGATGAGCTGCCGGCTGTCCTCTGGAGTCTGCGCGCTACACCAAACAAGTCATCCGGCTTCACCCCTTTCTTCCTTGTGTATGGTGCCGAGGCGGTCATCCAACTGACATCGAGTTCGACTCGCCTCGAGTAACCATGTACACGGAAGCGGAGGCCAAGGAAGCACGAGAAGACGGTGTCGACCTGCTGGAAGAAAGCCGGCTGTTAGCCCTCAGCCGGTCTGCCATCTACCAGCAGGGTTTGCGTCGCTACCACAGCCGGAAGGTCAGGCCAAGATCTTTCCAAGAGGGCGATCTTGTGCTCCGGCTGATCCAGCGAACAGCCGGCCAGCACAAGCTCTCAGCCCCTTGGGAAGGTCCCTTCGTCATCAGCAGAGCTCTAGGCAACGACTCCTACTATCTGATCGATGCACAGAAGCCAAAGGCACGCAAGAGAGACGACTCCGGCAAGGAGTCGGAACGACCATGGAACGCCAAGCTCCTTCAAAGATTTTACAGTTGAAATGCAGTATGTACCACGCTAACTTTTGTATTAAGTACAAGACAATAGGCTCCCCGAGGAGGGCTCGGGGACTGCCATCCCTTATCTATGAATGAAAAGTATCATGCTTATGACCTTGTCATTTCGTTTTCCGTCTGGCACCGGGTTCGACTAGTCGGCTCGGGGACTGGCCGACTGGAGTTATATTAGAATTCCTACCCGTAGTCAGATAAGTAGTGTGCCGGCTCCCAAGCTTTCTCTTGCCAAAAGTCGCAGTTTGAAGAACCGGCTGTCCGACTGGCAAGAGTTAAAGGCAGGAACGGGCGCCCACACGAAAAAACGGCTAGGGACTAATGGACTAATATAACAAAAGCCGGTTTCTCTCCCACCGCCGAATGGCTACCAGAGTAGCCGGCCGACCGGTTTCCATTCACTTCACTTCAATCCAAGAAAGCTCAAGTACTTGCCTCCCCAAAGAGGGAAGGCGGCAAAGGAAAAAGCCTAAGGATAAAAAGCATACGCGAATGGAAACCAAACATGCACATAATAATATTTACATAAAAGACATCCGAGAGCCAGCATTCAACATAGTTTGGATACACCCCCAGTTGGTGGAACTGCGAAAACTTAATGAAGATTGTTCAAAAGACAACAAGCAGGAAAGATAAAGACGGCAGGTCAAGCCGGCGGAGCGACCGACGAGCCGGACTGGTTGGCGGAGACGGTCGTGCCGGCTGAAGGAGCGGCCGGCTGGCGAACTTCAGCTTGGTCGTTGCCTCCCGCAGAGGGCGTGCTTCCACGCGCCTCGTTGCTGGAGGCACGGTCGGCCTGAGGTCGGCCGGTTGTTCCACCAGCCGGCTCGACGTCTTCGCCGTCCTCCTCTTCGTCATCCTCGCCCTCGTCGCTGGAGCCAATCTCCTCCGCCGAATCCTCGCCCACCGCCGGGTTCAGCCCGAACCACTGCTCCGGCTGAGCAACACCGTCATCATCGATTTTGGGTGCGAAAACGCTGATGTTGGTGCACTCGGCGATCATCGACGCCCGCTGGGCGATAGCCGGCCTCACCTCCTCTAGCTCCGCGTCGGCCTCCATCCGCCAAGTGCGCAACTGGTCCAGGCTCAGCCCTGGGTACCAAGCCCAAACGAACTCCAACGCCCGCCCGGCTACGAGGCGGGCCGCCGACGCCTTCCAAGCCTCAAAGCGACCAACTGCGACCTCTAGCCAGTCGGCAGTTCGGCTTGGGGTGCGGGGGATCGTCTCGCCGGGCCAGAGGGCGGACAACACTTGCGCCCCGGCACGTTGTAGCCGGCGAAGCATCCGATGAGCCGGCTACAACCACGCCTGGACAGCCAAGAGCTGCTCCTCAAGCGTCCAGTTCGCATCCGGCGCGACGTTGGCCCCCGCCTGACGGCGCGCTTCGCAATGGGCCTCAATGCTTTGGGCGGCGAAGGCGGAGTAGCCGGGGAAGTAGTCTGCACCAAAAAACAAGCAGCAGCACAAAATAAGCCAAAAACCCAGGCGGCAAGGGGCAGGGGAGGGGCGAGGAAGGCGGCCTACCATCGATCAAATCCTCGATCCGGCCGAAGCCTTCATCCAGGGCTCGCCGGGTCTCAGCCTAGCTCGCCGCCTCGGTCTCATACTCTGCCTTCAAGGCGGCTTCGCTATCCTACGCCGCCTGCAGGGCCGCCTTGTGGCTCTCCTCTTGGTCGGCCAGCTTCTTGGCTAGGCGATCCCGTTCCTGGACCAAGGCGGCGTACTCGGCCTCCTTGGTATGAAGGGCGGCCTTCGCTTCGCCGAGCTCCTTCCTCAAGTCGGCGTTGGCCCCTGAAGACAAAGAAAAAGAAAAAACCAATAAGGAAAGAGTCGTCAAGAAAGATCCGACCCGACTCCTCAGAAGTCGGCCCGAATCTCGGGGACTACACCCAGTGGGTGCGCTGACGCGCCCCCACAGGAGACAGACAAGATCGAGTACTTACTTCAGCTGTCGGCCAGGTCGTCGGTCCTCCGGCTCAACTCCCGAGCCTGGGAGTTAAAGGCGGCAGTACGGAGGTTGTGATATTCCTGAAAGTTCAGACAAAAAGCAAAGTAAGGTAGCCGTCGAGAAAGATCCGACCCGACTGCGCAGCAGTCGGCCCGAATCTCGGGGACTACACCCAGTGGGTGCGCTGACGCGCCCCCACGGAAGAGATCAAGAAATCAAAAGGGGCCAAGAATGAAAGACTCACCCGGATGGTGGCTCGCGTCGACAGGAACTCCTGGGTGAACTGTTGCAGCAGGGCGGCCTGAGCTTGCAGCCGGCTCCGGACCCCTTGAGCCGCCACGTTCAGCTCACCAGTCCCTCCGCTGGGAGTCCACTCGGACGTGGCAGTGCTGGCCGCCTCCAGATCTTCCGCCGACTGGCCTGCGCCCGTGACTCGGCGCAACTCCGGTGGAGCAGCGCCTCCCCCCGCGCGCCGGCCCGTCACCGGCTGTACCTCGAGGCCGGCTCTGTTCTCCGGCTCACCCCCGGTCGGCCCCTCTGGCGCCGCTGACGATTGTCCGCCTTGGCCCGCTCCAGTTGGCGCTCTCCTCGCAAAGGCCACGGGGTCTTGCCCCCTCTCCATCAGCGGCGGGTCTTGGACGATCTCCTCCGCCAAGGGCAACGGGGTGTCGGGGGCCACGGCTCGGAGGGGAATGGCGAGCAGCGGAGGCTGGTTGCACGAACCTTTCGCCTCCGACTCTGCAGTCGCCGCCTCCGTCTGGGCCTTGGCTGCCGCGTCGGCCTGTTCCCTCGCCGCCTGGGTGGCTGCCTTCTCCGCCGCCTCGCGCTCCTCCCGCGCTTCACGGGCGTTCCGCTCTGTGGCCTCCCTGAGGTCGGCGCGGGGGTCCACGTGGCGGGAACTTGAAGAACCTCCAGCCGGCCCAACTACGGAGCCGCCCGGACCACGCTCAAGGGAAAGCGGTGCCCTGTCCAGCAAGCGGAAGAAATTAAGAAGAATGCTCGAACAAGAAGAGAATGATGAAGAGCATGCGGCAAGGCAATTGAAGACTTACGATGAGACCGCCTGAGGCTGCTTCACCGCCTTGCGGAAGCGGGCCGCTTTCGCAGCCGCCTCGTCTCGCTTGGTCGCCGCGGTGGAGGCTTTGGACTTCTTCGGGCGACTGCCGAAGAGGCCTGAAGCGGCCCGGCGCTTCTGTGCGCCGCCGCCGGCAGCCGGCGCGATAGACGAGCCCACACCCAGATGGTCGGCCGCCGGCTGGCGACGCAGGGCGACTTTGGCTTCGAAATCATCCGGCCAGTCCTCGAAGCTGGTGGTGAGCCATGTGCCCCCGGGCTCGGCGTTGTCCCCCACGACGGCGTCTTCCATGGCGGCCGCCCCCAAGTCCGGATCGTCGACGTCGTCTGCCGTGCGGTCGGGGGCGTACTGACGTTCTATCCCTGCTGTCCCGATCGTCGGCGGGAGAAGGTGGTTCTGCTAAGAAGGACCGACTGATTAGAAGCCGGCCATCATAAAGCCGGCTACCCATGAAAAGAAGGAAGAAAAGAAAAACTTACCACGGGCGGAGGGTTGGCGCGAGAATACGGCACCTTGCCATATCGCTAGTCTTCGGCGAGCTTGCAATTTGAGATATAGTTTACCATATACGATACCTCCGCATGAGGCATCTCCCTGGTGCTCAACCGGCTTGGGTCGAAGCGGCCGCTCATCTGGCACATCATGTGGGGCCGGCTCTGGAGAGGAGATATCCGGCGCTCCACGAAGGCGGCCACCAAGTCGGCCCCGTTCAGGCCCTCCGACTGGATCATCACCCGAAGCCGGGAGACGGTGGCGTTCCCGGCCTGAGACAGTGACCGGGACCGGTAACTCCACGAGGGCTGCCTCCCAGCCGGCGGGCCAGCTACGTAAGCCGGCAGGTTGACGTGGTCTCCTTGCTCGGCGACGTTCTTCACGTAGAAATATGATTTCTGCCAGATCTTCACCGACTGGATCAGGGGGATGGGCGGGAACGGGTTGTTCTCGCTCGCCCTCCTCATGGCGATGAAGGCCCCGCAGGGGGCGGGCACGCCCGCGACGACGGTGGCGAGTTTGCTCTGGAAGAACTCTCCCCAGAGCTCCAGCGTGGGGAGCAGCCCCAAGAAGCCTTCGCAGAGGGAGACGAAGGCCGACAGCAGCATCACCGCATTGGGTGTGAGGTGATGCGGCTGGAGGTTGTAGAACTCGAGGAAGGAGCGCAGAAATCTGCTCGCCGGAAGGCCGAAGCCGCGCAGGAAGTGCGAGCGGAAGACGACCCGCTCGCCCTCTTCCGGCGCCGGCGAGATCTCCGTCTTCGGCGCCAGACGGACCCGCACGAGGTTGGCGTCGGGCAGGCACCGAGTCTGGCGGAGGAACTCCACGTGATCCTCATGGACGTTGGAGCCGTCCCACGAGCTTGACAGCGCCATGGGAGCGAGGAGATGTGGAGGCGCGGCGGCGATGAGACGGGAGGCTGCGGCGGCAACGAGAGGAAGAAGCAAGGACGAGAGGGGGCGGAGCGAGAGAGAGCGTGCGAACCTCTGCCGCTCCCCCTCATCCCCCTACTTATAGGCTCGCGTGGCGGGACCGAGGAGGCGCGGCGTGGGGAAACGTGAGGATCGATCGTGCCCACTCCCCCACGTCCCGCGATTACTGTGCCATGATGGTGGAATAAAAACCGCTGCGGGAAGGCGAGCGGCCCACGTGGGCCATGGAAGATCCGCGCTCGGACCGAGGCCTGCGAGTGGCGGGCCCGGGCCTGCGGCGACGTCCCATCGCGCGCGTGCATTGGCAGGATTTCCTCGCCACGTGGTCCGCGTCCCCGCCTGCGAGAACCGGAGCTCTCTGAAGTCGGTGTGCGCAAGCAAAGCCGGCTCTTCAGGATAGGAAGCTGACCAAGCTTCTCGTCCCTCTGTCCTCCTCGAGGCTCGATCAGCTTCGGGGACTACTGTCGGAGTAAATAGCCATGGGTAGCCAAGCCGGCTTCCCCTGGCCCTTCTGAAAAAATTACGAGCCCGTCCGGCTCTGGAGAATCCAAGACTTGGATCCGCCTTCCCCTTGCTAGCAGCCATCCAGACCGGCTTTCAGAAGGCAGCCTGACTTTGGCCCTCATGAAGAACGCCACGGGAGGGCCGACTTCGGGAAGCTGGCCGTAAGAAGGCCGACTCCAAGAAGCCGGCTCCCATAAAGCGGTCGAGACCGTACCCTCAAAGTTTGCACCCACCTAACGGTGGTGCGACGGGGCATGGCTACAATGAAGCCTGCCACCCCCGAATCCCGGAGCACGCCTGGCACAATGCGCCGTACGGAGTAGGCATGACCCGTCCGGCGCGGCACTGTTGCCATGTTGACCTTGGTGTCACCCACGATGGGCCGCCAGCGTGGCCCACAGATGGTGGGCCCCTTCGGGCAGAGAGACGCCCGAAGGCGGCCACGCCTCCAACCAGTCGGCCCAAGACAGAGCCGGCTCCCCGCAGCCGGCTTGCCGCCTCCCTCGAAGAAGACGTCCCATTAAGGAGACAAGACGCGGTGAGGCTACAGCGACCGCCTGACGGGCGGCGGCACTGTAGCCGCGCCTACCACGACGAAGCCCACGTCACCAAGATGAAGCCACAGTAACCAGCCGCCGACCAGGCCCTGGACAGTGGGGCCTGCCTGTCGACCAAGGGGCCGGCAGCCGGCGGGGCCCACCAGTCGGCGGACCCCAGCAGCCGACGCAAAAGCCGACGAGCGCAGTCACAGACGGCTGGGCCCCGCGCCCAGTCGGATTACCATTGTACCTCCGGGGGGGTGGGCCTATATAAACCCCCCGGAGCACCCATGCAAAGGGTTCGACCCCCTGCTAGTCTTAGACACCACCCAAGGAGAGGAAGCAGGCTAGCCGTGCCCTTCTTCCCCCTCCCACCAAACAGCTCAAGGAGCATTGTGTAGCTACTTGTTCATCCAGTGATCATGCGGAGACCCCGCGGAGCAGCAGTAGGGGTGTTATCTCCACGGAGAGCCCCGAAGCTGGGTAAGATCCGCCGGCGTGCATGTCTTCGCCTTATCCCGTTTCCAGGCACCGGCGATGTCTTACTGGCTCCCACAATGATAAGCCATCCATTGGCATATGTCGCACCTACCACCCGACATGGATAGAGGCCAAACCTGTTAAAACAGCCGAATCCGTACCGGTGATAGACTTCATATCCGGGGTTGTACACCGTTATGGCGTCCCCCACAGCATAATCACTGACAATGGCATGAACTTCACGGCCGACGAGGTAAAACTCTGGTGCAGCAAAATGGGCATCGAGCTCGATTATGCTTCAGTCTATCACCCACAAACCAACAGTCAAGTCGAGCGAGCAAACGGTCTTATAATGAGCGGCCTTAAACCCAGATTAGTGCGTTCCTTAACAAAGTCTAACACGCACTGGGTAGAGGAGCTCGACTCCGTACTCTGGGGGCTGCGGACCATGCCGAATCATAGTACCGAATATACACCGTTCTTTATGGTGTACGGCGCAGAGACAGTCTTGCCCTGCGACATAATTCATGACTCACCTCGAGTGCGCCTGTACAAAGAAAGAGAAGCCGAGCTCGATCGGCAGGACAGTCTGGACACCTTGGAGGAGGAGCGCGACGTAGCCAAAGCCCGTTCCGCATTTTATCAGCAACAGGCTCGCAGATACCAAAGCAGAGAAGTACGGGCCAAAACTTATAACGTTGGCGAACTAGTTCTACGCCTGCCGGATAAGAAAAAGAACAAGCTCGAGCCCAAATGGGAAGGTCCCTTCATTATTGACCAAGTTCTGACCGGTGGAGCGTACCGACTGCGGGATGCATCGACTAGTCGACTCGAGCCGAACCCATGGAACGCGGCCAGGCTCCGAAGATTCTACGCCTAGCACCGGACTCTATGTTAGTCCCCTCCCTTTGTCCATTTTCTGCATATACATCATCTGTCTTGTTTCCCTTTCTTTCTTTCTCTTATTATTTCTCTAGGCCTTCAAGGGTCACCTTGTGCCTCACTTGTACATTACAGATGTGCTAGCCGCATTCTTCATACCTGGGGGCTTCTTTCACAGAAGCTTAAATTATTTATCTGGGCCTCACACCCAACACATGTGTTATACTTCCGCATGTACCTTTTTTCACCATTATATGCATCGATATGGCTTAAGTTTTGGCCAAGCTGGGTGCCTGGCTCTTTTATTTATGCCCTACGTTCCCGTTAATTCGGCTAGGGCATAAGGGGAGCACCTCTGCGATTGTTACTGCCGGGTCAGCCGGATGTGTACCTCAGACTGGGTGAAGCCGAAAGCTAGCGTTCTTAAGGGAATATTCGGTCGGTGAACAAAAGATGATTTTTATTTATTGTCCATATCTGCCCCCCGATGCTTTTTCTGCGTTTCTTATCGCAGTCCGGACATGCACTTTAGGGCATGCTTACCCAGGGAAAGGAACCCTTAACATAACTATTCTCCCTGGAAGATGTTTCTTACTACCCATGTAATATAACATAACTAGTTGGGCACTTGTCTGATAAAGCACTAATGACCCCTACGCATGGTCTCCACGCATACCCCGGTTCTTATATAACTGAGCGGGTATTCGGATACACTCCGGACTATTGGGCCCGGAGGTTGAAGCGAAAAGGTCCGCAACGACAAATGATCTACAATCCGGCTAGAAGGCATTATACATGTCACTTTAATTACATAGTCATGCAGACTGACTAAATTCCTCTTCTATACCATCCAACAGGTGGTCTAGCTTACAATCCTATTGGGAATACTTTGCGGCTAATTCTACTTGCCCATAAACTAAGCTAATGGGGATCTCTTTTCCGTCGGGCCCCACATGTCCGACCTCGGCCATGTGATTTGGGTCTGCCTTGGTATACCGAGTCTTCACCATGGCCCAGGCCTCCCTGGCATCCTGTCGGTAGGCCGATATCTTCCATACGGAGGCGCCGACGTGCTCCCTTGAGCTTCTCCGTAAGCTCTACAACGCCCTCTGGCAGGGAGACGGATGGCCACAAAGCCTGGGCAACACCTTGCATCACCTGCCAAACTTGTTCGTGCAAATGTGACAGCTCGGGTAGAAGATCACCCGCAGACCCAGGCATTTCCTCCGCGGGACGACCCATCAGCATACCTACAGACATAACGCTGTTAGTCGGCTTCTTCACCAAATTCCTTTAAAATGATTCGTTCAAGCACTTACTGAAAATGCCGCGCCGAAGCCGCTTATTCTCCTTCTCGGAGTCGGCAAGCTGGCCCCGAACGTCTTTTAGTTCCATGCTCAGCTTAATAATGGCGTCCTTGAGATTGTTTTTCTCTCGCCTAACCTTAGTCAGCACGCGTTTGCCAGCCTCTAGCTGTCGCATAACATGCTGGTCCTCCAGATTTTCTCCGGATTCATCTGCAACATCTGTTGTTAGATCTGCAGCCATGCCGCACATTATATGGTAACTATCACTCTTTAAAATAAATGTTACCAGCAGGTGACTTTTTCGGTTCCTGCAATGCGGCCACAGCAGCCCGTAGATGGGTCTTGCATTCCTCTAGCTCCTGTGTTAGCCTAGTATTCTTCTCTGTAAGAACCTGCACAATAAAGATGATCCTTAAATCAATTCTACTAAATGTTTCAAGTCTCAGGGGCTACTGATACATATGAATCGTCAGATTCACTTACCCGTACATCCTTTACATATTGATCCGTGGCTCTGGCTAGGCCATCTTGAGCAGCACGGAGGTACGCCTCTCCGGAATTAAAGGCATCAAATGCCTCTGGTGAGAAACAAGCGTCCTGGAGTACGGCCCGGTGGCGCATATGGTTCATGGCGCTTTCCACTTCTGAGTTAGTAGCGGATAATCTATCTGCATCCTCCGTAGGGGGATTATCCGGCGCCTGCCCCATATCGGCTTCCGCCTCTATGTCCGGTCCTGGCGCCCGGCTGGTGGAAGCATGATTAGTGACATCGTCGGACATATTCCGGTGAGCGTTTTTTCTGTTAAAGAAACGCGGGCGTCATTATATTTCAAGAAAGAAGATAACCACGGAGCGAGGCTTGTTATACCTTTGCGTCGGCGTCTCCGTCCCGACCGCCTTCCTTTTTGGCCTACCCGGCCTCGGTGCCTCCTGTTGGCGCGTTGCCGTGGGTTCGGCAGGCGTCCCGAATGCCTTCCCTGTAAAATGCCATGTGTATATGGTGGGTGAAGTGTCTAAAATGGGATCCTAGTTTCGGAGTTGGGATTTTTGGTTTTTCTTACATGCGATGCCGGGAGCAGTCCGGGATACTCGGCCGTAATGGCCACCATGGCATTGTCGCAGCTTAACTGATAGAACTGCCTGTCTATCAGCTCCACGGATATAACCGAATCTTCTTCGAGTCCGGAGTCGAGGGCCAGGTCAGGGTCCTCCGGTTGTGGAGAAGGGCTGCTGACCTCCTTTATGGCTTTTCGCAGTTCCTGTCGCAAAGTGGCAAGGTGAATACTTGCGACAAAGAATGCGGGAAAAATGGGAGCAGGGAGATATAACTTACCCAGCTTGGAGGATTGTACATGGAGAATCCATCCCGTGTCTTGATGCAGGTGAACTCCTCCTCCTTACCCTTGAACAGTTCAGACAGAATCTTCGCTAGAGTGGCAGCATTGTCCGGACCCTTACGCCCGCAGTGGGTGGCGTCATCCGCCCCGTTATAACACCACAAGGGGTGCCCACGATATTGAAGTGGCTGCACTCCCCGCATTATGCAAATCGACATAACTTCGATTATTGTCAATCCTGATCGAGCCAGTGCTTCGATCCGGTTCATCAGATAAAGGAGTTCTCTGTTGTCTTTCGCCTGGGGGCTCCGTGGGCGCCAACTTTGGCGCTTCTTCAGAGGAGCATTGTTGAACTCAGGAAGACCCCGCCGAACAGGGTCCGGAAGGGGGACGTCCTCCATGTAGAACCATTCTGAAGGCCAGTCTTCAGACGGCTTCTTCAGGGTACCGGACAGGTATCCGGTATCGGCGATGCGCCATATTTCGGCTCCGCCCACTTGATAAAGTGATTCCCTCTGTGTGCGAGGGACAAGGCAGAATAGCCTTTTCCACAGCTCGAAGTGAGCCTCGCAGCCCAGGAACAACTCGCAGAGAGCAACATAGCCGACGATATGTAGAATGGAGGCAGGGGTGAGATTGTGTAATTGGAGGCCGTAGAACTCTATGAGCCTGCGGAGGAACGGATGAATTGGAAATCCGAGTCCCCTTAGTAAATAAGGAATAAGGCAGACCCGTTCTCCCATGGAGGGACAAGGAAGGCTCTCCGCTTGCGCCCCGCCATTGTAGGTGGCGAGCTCGGCTCGAACGGGCACCATATACGCCAGAGGGAGAAATCCCTTAGTCTGCAGCTCGACTAATCGACTGTGCGGGACTGAACACCTCTCCCAATCACCGGCCTTAGGGCTACGGGGGCGGGAGGAGGAGCTGCGGAGGTCGGCCATGCTGGAATGGATCTTTCCGAAGCACGCTCTGATGAATTCTCGCTGGGGGAGGATGATATGGATCGGATCTAAGAATCCCCGTCCCTTTAATAGACAATTTATTTATTTGGCTAGGGGGGCAAATGTAAAAACGCCCTGGCGCCTCGTATTCATTCGACGCATGGGAGATAGCCCTTATTGGGCACAGAAGCCGAGAGGTTCAACATTTATGGAGCCGGACACTGCTTACAAACACTTGAAAGTTGGAGAAGAACCCGCCTTGCAATGCCAAAGACAACACTGCGCGCCGGACTCATCGTCATTGAAGCCTGCTTCGGGGGCTACTGAGGGAGTCCTGGATTAGGGGGTCTCCAAACAGCCGGACTATATCCTTTGGCCGGACTGTTGGACTACGAAGATACAAGATTGAAGACTTCGTCTCGTGTCCGGATGGGACTCTACTTGGCGTGGAAGGCAAGCTAGGCAATACGGATATGTATATCTCCTCCTTTGTAACCGACCTTGTGTAACCCTAGCCCCCTTCGGTGTCTATATAAACCGGAGGGTTTTAGTCCGTAGGACACAACAATAACATACAATCATACCATAGGCTAGCTTCTAGGGTTTAGCCTCTCTGATCTCGTGGTAGATCTACTCTTGTACTACCCATATCATCAAAATTAATCGAGCAGGACGTAGGGTTTTACCTCCATCAAGAGGGCCCGAACCTGGGTAAAACTTCGTGTCCCCTGCCTCCAATTACCATCCGCCTAGACGCACAGTTCGAGACTGAAAGGATCGAGAAGAGGTGTCTAGAGGGGGGGTGATTAGACACTAAGTGCCAAAAGTTGTAGTTTTTAATATTCTTAAGTTTAAGTGGAGTTTAAGCACAAGTTTAACAAACACAATACATATCAAGCAAGCATGCAACGAGTATATGAGCAGCGGAAAGTAAAGCATGCAACTTGCAAGAATGTAAAGAGAAGGGTTTGGAGTATTCAAACGCAATTGGAGACACGGATGTTTTTGTCCTGGTTCCAATAGGTGGTGCTATCGTACATCCACGTTGATGGAGACTTCAACCCACGGAGGGTAACGTTTGCGCGAGTCCACGGAGGGCTCCACCCACGAAGGGTCCACGAAGAAGCAACCTTGTCTATTCCATCACGGCCATCGCCCACGAAGGACTTGCCTCACTAGCGGTAGATCTTCACGAAGTAGGCGATCTCCTTGCCCTTACAAACTCCTTGGTTCAACTCCACAATCTTGTTGGAGGCTCCCAAGTGACACCTAGCCAATCTAGGAGACACCACTCTCCAAGAAGTAACAAATGGTGTGTTGATGATGAACTCCTTGCTCTTGTGCTTCAAATGATAGTCTCCCCAACACTCAACTCTCTCTCACAGGATTTGGATTTGGTGGAAAGAAGATTTGAGTGGAAAGCAACTTGGGGAAGGCTAGAGATCAAGATTCATATGGTTGGAATGGAATATCTTGACCTCAACACAAGTGTAGGTGGTTCTCTCTCTGAAAATGTGTATTGGAAGTGTAGGTATGTTCTGATGGCTCTCTCCATGAATTAAGAGTGGGTGGAGAGGTATATATAGCCTCCACAGAAAATCTAACCGTTACACACAGTTTGCCAAACTCGGTGGGACCGAATGATTAAACTCGGTCGGACCAATTTAGCAAACCTAGTGACCCTTAGGATTTTCGGTGGGACTGAGATGCAACTCGGTAGGACCGATATGGTTAGGGTTAGGGCATAACTTAATCTCGGTGTGACCGATTACACAAACTCGGTGGGACCGATTTTGGTAATAAGCTAACCAGAGAGTTGGTCAGGAAAACTCGGTGGGACCGATTACACAAACTCGGTGGGACTGATTTTGGTAATAAGCTAACCAGAGGGTTTGCATTGTAATCTCGGTAGTACCGATTGCTCAAACTCGGTGATACCGATTTTGGTAATGGACATACACAGAGAGATTACAATCCCATCTCGGTGAGACCGAGATCCCTATCCGTGAAACCGATTTTCTAGGGTTTTTGGCAGTGGCTATGACATCTGAAACTCGGTGGCGCCGGATAGATAGAATCGGTGGGGCCGAGTTTGACTTTTGGTTTAGGTCATATGTGGATGTGGGAAGGTAGTTGAGGGTTTTGGAGCATATCACTAAGCACTTTGAGCAAGCAAGCCATTAAGCAACACCTCACCCCCTCTTGATAGTATTGGCTTTTCCTATAGACTCAATGTGATCTTGGATCACTAAAATAGAAAATGTAGAGTCTTGATCTTGAAGCTTGAGCCAATCCTTTGTCCTTAGCATGTTGAAGGGGTTCCACATCCTCTAGTCCATGACACTCCATTGTTGAACTTATCTGAAACATACTAGGTAAAAGTGTTAGTCCAACAAGAGATATGTTGACATTAATTACCAAAACCACCCATGGAGCACTTGTGCTTTCAATCTCGCCCTTTTTGGTAATTGATGACAACATACATCAAAGCTTTAGATAAAGATATAGAGAATACCAAATAAAGCTTTTGAAAGACATGTAACATGCATAGGCTCCCCCTACATGTATGCAATCATGTGAATATTGAATATAGGAGCATGTGAATGCGTAAACATGACAGAGTAAGCAATGTGTTACATGTATCTTGGCTATATGCATCAGAGCAAATGATGTGAATGTGAGAAATGTACCTTCATGCTCATGAGTCCTTCTTGCAAACAGTATGTACATCAGCAAGAACTTCTCATTCACATGACTGTGATGCATATACTTACCTTGTGGTCTTGAGTTGGCTTAGGATGGGATGAACCTACGCAAACAAGGTTAAATAACACAGATACACCTACTGACCAGAGCAAGCAAGAGAAACCACAAGAGAACCAAGACTGGGATGACACGTAGAGTGAGTACTAAGTACCATATTGGATATAGACATGTCCCCAAAGGTAAAGATATGCAATAAAATCAGAGATTTCCTTCCCTTAGATGTCTTGCTCCCCCTGAATCTGGATGGGATATTGGGAGAAGATAGGGAACAGAAAATCAGAGCAACAAAAAAGGAAACAACAGAGCTTGAGCTAAAGCAAGCAAGCAAACATGTCTTTCCCCTCTTAAAGACATCTGACATCTCTCCTCTTGAACACCAAGCATCTGGGGTCTTTGATGATTTTACTTTCTCCTAGTTAAGAAACTCTCTCCCCCTGAGTATTCTCTCTTTGTCCCCCTATAGGAAGGATTAAGCTTTAATGTGATCTCTCTCTCCCCCTTTGACATCAATTTCCAAGAAGGGATCTTCTGGACATGTGATACAAATGGGTCGGTCCTTGAGTCACAGAGCAAAGCAGCATGTCTAATATGATGCTGGTAGAGGACAAGAATCATTGAGTGGAGCTGGAGCAAACAGAAAGTAGGAATAAGTGGCAAGTTGGTTTTCCTGTGATGGAATCGGCGACTCCGAGTTGTGTGCTTCGGTTGCACCGAAAGATTTCGGTTGGGCCGAAGAGAACAAACTGGTGTGACTGAGTTGATCAGAGTGAAACCACTTGTCACCTCAGCTCACTAGACAAGTAAGATCTCACAAGGATATGCAAGGAATTTACTGAAAGATTTGCAATGAATTGGATGCAGAAAATGCAGAACAAAAGGAAAGAAAAGAAACTAAAAGTTCTAGATGAAGTGAAAGGGGAAACAAATATGCAAATGCAAAAGCACGGAGAAACACTAGAGAACTTCATCTAGAAATGGTCGGTGACAAAGTCACCTATGTTAGAGTATATTGACTTAGGAGTCAAGTGAGAGCACTTGATCATAGGTCATACTCATCGTTTAAGCTCAAAATGGGGTTACCATTTTTCGTTTAAGCATCTTGATGTATTCACATCTTGTCGAGTTGCTTTGGCTCATGACTTGGAGTAAAGCTTCTCTAAGATGGAATAACATACCTTGGGTGGTGGTGTTGATCTTGATCATGTAGTTGAACTTGTGTGGGTTGCTCAAGGTTGATGTGATTTATCAAGAGTTGGGAGCACCACTTGGAGTTTGAGTTCATCTACTTACATGGGTTAGCTTTGCAAGGAAGAGCACTTGTGTATCCAAAATGACAATCATGAGACTCAACATAGAATTTGCCAAAGGATATGTTAGAATGGTTTCGTGCTTCCTTGTCTTCAACCACCATTGTGTAGAGACTTGGTGATGTAGAAATTGCTCAAGATGTGAGTGTGTGGCAATCTCATAGATTTAGATTCATCCAAGTACCTACACGGGTTAGATACCATGCAAGGTACAAATATATCCAAGACATATGAATAGCATCATAAGAGAAATATCGAGGATTAGTCATAGGCTCATGCCCCGCATGTATCAAATGGAGTTCCTACTCCAAGTTTGAAGGATCAATGATGTTCAATTCACCTCTCAACCTGCAAAACACTTTCTCATCAAGTGGTTTAGTGAATATATCCGCCAATTGCTTATCGGTGCGAACATGCTTAAGGTTAATGTCCCCTTTTGCAACATGATCTCGAATGAAATGATGACAAACTTCAATATGCTTAGTTCGAGAATGTTGCACGGGATTGTCAGCAATCTTAATAGCACTTTCATTGTCACATAGCAATGGAACATGTTTCACATATATCGCATAATCTTTAAGAGTTTGGGTCATCCAAAGTAATTGAGCACAACATGAACCAGCGGTAATGTATTCCGCTTCGGCGGTGGATAAGGATACCGAGTTTTGTTTCTTGGAAGACCAATACACAAGAGATCTACCAAGGAATTGACAAGTACCCGAAGTGGATTTTCTATCAACCTTGTCTCCGGCATAGTCCAAATCGGAGTAGCCAACGAGATCAAAAGAGGACCTCTTGGGATACCAAATGCCAAAATTTGGTGTATGGATTAGGTATCTCACTATCCTTTTCACAGCCTTAAGATGACACTCTTTAGGAGCAGCTTGATATCGTGCACACATGCACACACTTAGCATAATATCGGGACGAGAGGCACATAGATATAACAATGAACCAATCATAGAGCGATAAACCTTTTGATCAACCGGTTCACCATCTTTGGTCAAATCAAGATGTCCACTAGTAGGCATGGGTGTAGTCATACCTTTGCATTCTTGCATATTGAACTTCTTGAATAAGTCCTTGGTGTACTTCGTTTGAGAGACAAAGGTACCTTCCTTAGTTTGCTTGATTTGCAAACCGAGAAAGAATTTGAGTTCACTCATCATAGACACCTCAAACTTCTCCGACATTAGATTTCCAAACTTCTCACTAAAATGAGGGTTAGTTGAACCAAATATGATATCATCAACATAAATTTGGCACACAAATAGTTCTCCATTAACCCTTTTAGTAAAAAGAGTAGAATCAATTTTACCAATTTCAAAGACTTTTTCAATAAGGAACTTGGTCAAGCATTTATACCATGCTCTAGGAGCTTGTTTAAGACCATAAAGGGCTTTGTGAAGTTTGTAAACATGATTAGGTTTCTTAGGATTGACGAAGCCAGGAGGTTGCTTAACCTAAACTTCTTCCTCAATTTTGCCATTTAGAAAAGCACTTTTAATGTCCATTTGGTACAAGGTGATATCATGGTGATTAGCATATGCAAGTAAGATGCGAATGGACTCAAGTCTAGCAACGGGAGCATATGTCTCACCATAGTCCATACCTTCAACTTGTGTGTAGCCTTGGGCGACGAGACGTGCTTTGTTGCGAACCACTTGTCCATATTCATCTTGCTTGTTGCGAAACACCCATTTGGTACCAATTATGTTGTGGTTGTTGTCGGGCTTCTCGACCAATGTCCACACTTGATTTCTCTCAAAGTTGTGTAGCTCTTCATGCATGGTGTTTATCCAGTCCGGATCCTCCAATGCTTCTTCAACCTTCATAGGTTCAATGCTAGAGATGAATGAGTAATGTTCACAAAAGTTAGCTAAACGAGTTTTAGAGCGAGTGATTCTCCCGGTTTGGATATCATTGTAGATTTGCTCGACAGGATGATCCTTAGCAATTCTTGCTCGAACTCGTGAAACCTTTGGCTTGGGTCGGGGTGGAACATCCTCTTCATCTTGTGCTTCTTCTTGGCCTTCTTCATTGTTGACATTGTCGTTCTCTTGTCGTGGTGGAGAAGGAGGTTGTTGATGTTCATCTTGGTGCGCTTCCTCGTTTTCTTCATCTTGGCATGTCCCACTTGTGGATGCTTCCGTATCAACTCTTGGTTCACCTTGTCGTGACGTAGAAGCTTCCACTTGGACGGACGAGGTACTCTCCTTCACTTCCGTTGGACGAATCTTGCCAATGGACAAGTCTTGAATTGCTTCCGAAGGGTCTTTGTCTCCTACATCAATTGGCAATTGCTCTACTTGTGAGCCGTTAGATTCGTCAAACTTCACATATACCGTCTCTTCAACCTTTCGGGTGAAATTGCTGTAGACACGGTAAGTGTGAGAGTTTGAGCCATAACCAAGTAGGAAACCTTCATGAGATTTAGGAGCAAATTTAGAACGACGATGCTTATCAAGAATGTAGCACTTTGAGCCGAATACTCGAAAGTATCCAACTTGGGGTTTGTTACTGGTGAGGAGCTCGTATGCCGTCTTGCCGAGTAGCTTGTGAAGATACAAGCGATTTGTTGCATGACAAGCTGTCTCAACCGCTTCCGCCCAAAAGTGCTTTGGCATTTTGTACTCATCAAGCATCGTTCTTGCCATCTCGATAAGAGTCTGGTTCTTCCTTTCAACAACTCCATTTTGTTGAGGTGTGTACGTAGCCGAGAACTCGTGTGAAATCCCTTCTTCGTCAAGAAAGGTGTCCACATTTGCGTTCTTGAACTCCGTTCCGTTGTCGCTCCGGACCTTCTTGATCTTCACGTCAAACTGGTTTTGGGCCTTCCTAGCGAAGTTTTTGAAGATCTTTTGGACCTGCGATTTGTCATCAAGAAAGAACACCCACGTAAATCTTGAAAAATCATCAACTATGACTAGACCAAATGAGTTACCACCGAGACTCTTGTAGGCATTTGGACCAAAGAGATCCATGTGAAGTAGCTCGAGTGGTCTTCTTGTGGTCATGATGTTCTTCGCACGGTGACCTCCTCCAACTTGTTTCCCTGCTTGACAAGCACTACAAAGTCTATCCTTGTCAAATATGATATCTTTTATTCCAAGGATATGATCACCTTTAATAAGCTTATCAAGATTTCGCATACCAACATGACCTAGTCTTCTATGCCACAACCAGCCTTTAGAAGATTTGGTAATTAAGCAAGTTCTAGGTTGAGCCTTTTTAGCGAAATCAACAATGTAAAGATCTCCTCTATGTATACCGGTAAAGACCATTTTATGATTGTCTCTACGAAACACTTGGCAATCTACTTCAGTGAATAAGACATTGAAACCAAAATCCGCAAGTCTAGAAACTGAAAGTAAATTGTATCCAAGGGATTCAACGAGCATGACATTTTGTATGGAGCTATCATGTGAGATGGCCACCTTACCAAGGCCAACCACCTTACCCTTTGAATTATCACCAGAAGTGACATATTTTTGAGGGCCGTCGTTTTCAGCAAGCTCACGAAACATATCTTTATCTCCGGTCATATGATCAGTACATCCACTATCAAGGACCCATTCCTTTCCTCCAGCCATGTAGCCGCGAAGATTTGCCATAAGACCAAAATGCCTCATTGCATCATCAAGATCATAGTCACTATCATCATCTTCATCATAGTATCCATGTTCAACATCATCTTGTGATTGATCAATTCCTAGAGAGGGTAATTCATTAGATAAATGATCATCACAATGGTTACCTTTATGAATTCTAATAGCTTCGGATATGATATCGCTAATGATTCCAACATTTCCTTTAGCATGCATGAGATTGGTAAGCTCAAATAGACAATCACCAAAGCTAGGATCACTAGAGTTCATCTTACTCAAGGCAATAGACTTATGGAGAATTTCGTCCAAATTTTTCAAGGAATAATCTAGAAATCGTTCCTCAAGAAATCTCCATATGGTGTAGGCACACTTGAGAGTAGGCAAACATCTAATCAAGTTTATAGGCAAGCCTCTAATGATGAGCTCAACAGTTCTAAGATTGTGAATCATGTCAATATCTTCATCTAGGGTAGGGTGCAAAGGATCAACTTGAGGTGCACAAGGGCTAGTAATGTACTTGTTCAAATGATATTCATTGAAAATCTCAAGCATTTCATTTTTCCACTCATGAAAATACTCTCCATCAAGAATAGGCACTCTATGTCTAAGACTCCCCAAAGTAGACACATCCATCTTCCTCCAATGGTGTTTAAACCAAGGAAATGGAGACCAAAGCTCTGATACCAATTGAAAGGGTCGAGAAGAGGTGTCTAGAGGGGGGTGATTAGACACTAAGTGCCAAAAGTTGCAGTTTTTAATATTCTTAAGTTTAAGTGGAGTTTAAGCACAAGTTTAACAAACACAATACATATCAAGCAAGCATGCAATGAGTAAATGAGTAGCGGAAAGTAAAGCATGCAACTTGCAAGAATGTAAAGAAAAGGGTTTGGAGTATTCAAACGCAATTGGAGACATGGAAGTTTTTGTCGTGGTTCCGATAGGTGGTGCTATCGTACATCCACGTTGATGGAGACTTAAACCCACGGAGGGTAATGGTTGCGCGAGTCCACGGAGGGCTCCACCCACGAAGGGTCCACGAAGAAGCAACCTTGTCTATTCAATCACGGTCGTCGCCCACGAAGGACTTGCCTCACTAGCGATAGATATTCACGAAGTAGGCGATCTCCTTGCCCTTACAAACTCCTTGGTTCAACTCCACAATCTTGTTGGAGGCTCCCAAGTGACACCTAGCCAATCTAGGAGACACCACTCTCCAAGAAGTAACAAATGGTGTGTTGATGATGAACTCCCTGCCCTTGTGCTTCAAATGATAGTCTCCCCAACACTCAACTCTCTCTCACAGGATTTGGATTTGGTGGAAAGAAGATTTGAGTGGAAAGCAACTTGGGGAAGGCTAGAGATCAAGATTCATATGGTTGGAATGGAATATCTTGACCTCAACACAAGTGTAGGTGGTTCTCTCTCTGAAAATGTGTATTGGAAGTGTAGGTATGTTCTGATGGCTCTCTCCACGAATGAAGAGTGGGTGGAGGGGTATATATAGCCTCCACACAAAATCTAACCGTTACACACAGTTTGCCAAACTCGGTGGGACCGAATGATTAAACTCGGTCAGACCGATTCAGCAAACCTAGTGACCGTTAGGATTTTCGGTGGGACTGAGATGCAACTCGGTAGGACCGATATGGTTAGGGTTAGGGCATAACGTAATCTCGGTGTGACCGATTACACAAACTCGGTGGGACCGATTTTGGTAATAAGCTAACCAGAGAGTTGGTCAGGCAAACTCGGTGGGACCGATTATACAAACTCGGTGGGACCGATTTTGGTAATAAGCTAACCAGAGGGTTTGCATTGTAATCTCGGTAGTACCGATTGCTCAAACTCGGTGAGACCGATTTTGGTAATGGACATACACAGAGAGATTACAATCCCATCTCGATGAGAACGAGATCCCTATCGGTGAAACCGATTTGCTAGGGTTTGTGGCAGTGGCTATGACATCTGAAACTCAGTGGCGCCAGATAGATAGAATCGGTGGGGCCGAGTTTGACTTTTGGTTTAGGTCATATGTGGATGTGGGAAGGTAGTTGAGGGTTTTGGAGCATATCACTAAGCACTTTGAGCAAGCAAGCCATTAAGCAACACCTCATCCCCTCTTGATAGTATTGGCTTTTCCTATAGACTCAATGTGATCTTGGATCACTAAAATAGAAAATGTAGAGTCTTGATCTTGAAGCTTGAGCCAATCCTTTGTCCTTAGCATCTTGAAGGGGTTCCACATCCTCTAGTCCATGCCAATCCATTGTTGAACTTATCTGAAACATACTAGGTAAAAGTGTTAGTCCAACAAGAGATATGTTGACATTAATTACCAAAACCACCCAGGGAGCACTTGTGCTTTCAGGGACCCCCTACCCGAGATCCGCCGGTTTTGACACCGACAAAGATCTTTATCGGTCAAACCGCAATGACAACATACGTCATTCCTTTGTAATCGGTATGTTACTTGCCCGAGATTCAATCGTCGGTATCTTCATACCTAGTTCAATCTCGTTACTGGCAAGTCCCTTTACTCGTTTCGTAATTCATCATCCCGCAACTAACTCATTAGTCACTTTGCTTGCAAGGCTTATCATGATGTGCATTACCGAGAGGGCCCAGAGATACCTCTCCGATACTCGGAGTGACAAAATCCTAATCTCGATCTATGCCAACCCAACAAACACCTTCGGAGATACCCGTAGAGAATCTTTATGATCACCCAGTTACGTTGTGACATTTGATAGACCACAAGATATTCCTCCGGTATTCCGGAGTTGCATAATCTCATAGTCAAAGGAATATGTATAAGTCATGAAGAAAGCAATAGCAATAAAACTTAACGATCATTATGCTAGGCTAATGTATGGGACTTGTCCATCACATCATTCTCCTAATGATGTGATCCCGTTCATCAAATGACAACACATGTCTATGGTTAGGAAACTTAACCATCTTTGATTAACGAGCTAGTCTAGTAGAGGCATACTAGGGACACTATGTATTGTCTATGTATTCACACATGTATCAAGTTTCCGGTTAATACAATTCTTGCATGAATAATAAACATTTATCATGATATAAGGAAATATAAATAACAACTTCATTATTGCCTCTAGGGCCTATTTCCTTCAATCTCCCACTTGCACTAGAGTCAATGATCTAGATTACATTGTCGTGATTCTAACACCTGTGGAGTCTTGGTGCTAATCATGTTTTGCTCGTGGAAGAGGTTTAGTCAACAGGCCTGCAACATTCAAATCCGTGTGTATTTTGCAAATCTCTATGTCTCCCTCCTTGACTTGATCACGGATGGAGTTGAAGCGTCTCTTGATGTGTTTGGTTCTCTTGTGAAATCTGGACTCCTTTGCTAAGGCAATTGCTCCAGTATTGTCACAAAAGATTTTCATTGGACCCGATGCACTAGGTATTACACCTAGATCGGATATGAACTCCTTCATCCAGACTCCTTCATTTGTTGCTTCCAAAGCAGCTATGTACTCCGCTTCACACGTAGATTCCGCCACGACACTTTGCTTGGAACTGCACCAACTGACAGCTCCACCATCCAATATAAAAACGTATCCGTTTTGCATCTTAGAGTCATCCGGATCAATGTTAAAGCTAGCATCGACGTAACCATTTACGATGAGCTCTTTGTCACCCCCATAAATGAGAAACATATCATTTATCCTTTTCAGGTATTTCAGGATGTTCTTGACCGCTATCCAGTGATCCACTCTTGGATTACTTCGGTACCTCCCTGCTAAACTTATAGCAAGGCATAGATCAGGTCTGGTACACATCATTGCATACATGATAGAACCTATGGTTGAGGCATAGGGAATGGCTTTCATTTTCTGTCGGTGTACAAAAAGAGGGGTACGCTTTTTGTACCCCTATAACTGTGCACGGGCAGTCTGAGCCACGGGCACCACCACAATGAGTAAGGCAAGGGAGGTGAGCCAAGGTAAGGCCGGAGCTTAGGAGAAGCAGAACGACGCCAAGACCAAGACCACAAAGAGCAAAGGGGACGAAGCGGACTCCCCCCGGCAAGATCCTTGCCGGTAGGCGGTTTTAACAAACCCGGCAAGACCCTTGCCGTGGCGGCTCGCCCCACACCTACGGTGTGAGTCACCCTTGAGTCCACTGCCCCCATGGGGCAAGGATTCGGGAGACATCCCCGTGGTGGCATGCAGATCTTTGTGAAGACATTCAAGATCAGATACACCCTTTAGAAGATGATGATCCTTGGCGGGATCCCAGCCAAGGAGGACCACAAGGCCCCCGGCAAGAGCCTTGCCGGGGATGACAGCAGGCGCCACGGCAAGACCCTTGCCGGGGCCCCGGCAAGGCCCTTGCCAAGAACACCCGTAAGGCCACCATCAGGCCCATGCCAGTCAAACCTCCACCGCCGTTCGCATGCAGCTGCCGACGCAACCAGCTGGGCAGGCACCTGTGTGGCGGCATGCGGATCTTCGTGGAGACCCACCACTACGCCACCTCAGCTGCCTGCCTACATGGCACCGCGGGCGCCGCTGGCCAGGGCGCGTGTTGACACGAGAGGGAGCGACGACGGATGAGACAGGGCTCTCCCCCGTCCCCGATAAAGCAAGGACACCTGGTCAAGACGCATTAAATGCGCCTTGTCATGTACTGCGAGGGATAACCTCACATCACTGTACCCTTTCCACCTCCTGTGTGCCACTATGGCAAACCCCTTTCCTATAAAAGGAGGCCCGAGGCGACCAGGAGGAGGATTCGGCTTTTTGGAGCTCCTCACGCCCCATAGCTAGCTCAAGAACACAGATATACAATCCACCAAAGCAGGAGTAGGGTTTTACGCATCCCTGCGGCCCGAACCTGGATAAACGAACCGTGTGCTATCTGTTTGATCCGCTCTTCTCACAACCCCACGCCCCGCAACCGTAGTAGGGATTCTTGTGATCCCATAGGTGTTGTTCCCACGAACATCTTTGGCGCGTCAGGTAGGGGGCGCAGTTGTGAGAATCGTCTTTAGCAGTTAGTTCGACGCTTCTTCATCGTCATGGCGCCCAAGAAGAAGACGACGGTGGCGGTTGGCCCGTCGGAAACCGGACATCCCGTCCCGACACGGGCGAGCAGCGGACCGGTCGCAGTAAGGACCCGGGGCGCCGTTCGTGAACACCAACACCGTCCCAGCAGCCGGAGTTTGGGAGGCGGCGATGTTCGTGCGCCTGGTAGTGGGCCGCACGCCGCCAAATCCAAAGACGGAGCCAGGCCCTCCGCGGGTGGCGCGGGGCCTTCCAAGATCTCTACCGCCCCGCCCGAAGGCGATGCGAGGGCCTCCAAGACTCCCACGCCGGCGCCGACGGTGCGCTCCTCTCAAGCGGCGCGTGACGAACGGCGCAACCACGCCGAAGACCCCGGGCGTCGCCGCGGGAAGAGCCCCGAGCGCCACTCCCGGGAGGTAGAAGACCTGCCCGCTCGCCGAGGCGCTGGTGAAGATGGCATGCGACCGCGGGGTCGTGATAGAGCTCCTTCTGACATGGTCAGAAGTCGAAGCGCGTAGCGATCCGTGTAGGTTTCGCTACCACCAACGCCAGCAGAAGCCCTAGCGCGCGCAGTTGCTCCTCGATTTTCCTCCCACTACGGGGAAACTCGACGAATGGAGAGCCACTATTCGAAGCCTTGTTGCGGTGGCCAACAAAGACGAACCGAGTCCGGTGGAGCCCCCGGGTCGATGCTCCGACGGAGTCCCACGCACTAGTGGCAGGAAAGCCGGCGGCGCCGCGACCACGGTGCACTCGCCTCCTCCTCGCCCGGTACCGCGGACGCCAGCCCGTCGCGACGTTGCGAGCGACGAAATCTCCATAGCGTCGTCCGACCCGCGGACCCACTGTGACCAGTGCCAAGTCCTTTGGGAACGAGAACATGAAGACGCTCGAACCACTATCGAGCGCCGGCGCGGAGCGCGCCACCAGTCAGATAGGCGAGCAGGGCCTGCTGTGAACCACCCGGCACCGGAGAGCCCTGGAGGCCTACCTTACGAGGTAGGCTGTCTAGCTTTTACCCTTGAGCTGCGGCAGTTCCAGTGGCCCACTCACCGCACCTTCAAACCTGACGTGGGCGAAAAGTACAGTGGCAAGACCCACCCGTCCGAGTTCCTCAGCATCTACACCATTGCGATGCAAGCTGCCGGAGCCCGCGACGATAAGGTGCTTGCGAATTACTTTTCGTTGGCTCTTAAACCCAACGCCATGTCATGGTTGATGCACTTACCGGTAGACTCTATTTCCTCCTGGTCGGATTTGTGCCATGAGTTTGTGGGCGTCTTTACTGGAGGCCGCCAAGCCCATGGCCAAGCGAGCGACCTGCACGTCATTCTCCAAAAGGGAGGCGAGAGTCTCCGCAAGTATATACAGAGGTTCAGTCGGATACAGTACAATATCCCTGATGTTCACCCTGCCGCCATCATCAGCGCGTTCCATCAGAACGTGCGTAACCGCAAGATGCGCGAAGAGCTGGCAATGAACAAGGTGAAAGATGTAGCGGAACTCTATGTTCTTGCTGACAGATGTGCCCGGGCTGAAGAGGGAAGGAAGTACCCCGGCGAAGACGCCGGCGTGGAAACCAACTCCTCAGATGAAGATACTGCCGCCCCGGTGAAGAAGGGCCGGCGCCGCTACAGGAAGCGCAAAGGTAAAGTCGTGCTTGCCGTCGAGGGATCTGGTGATACCGGCTCCACCAAGAAAACCAAGGCAGATGACCCTGGCAAGGAAATTGCCGGATGTGTCACCTGCCGGGCCTTGGCGGTTGCCGAGAAGGCAGGGAACTCCGACAAGCGATACTGCAAGATCCATCGCACCAAAGGCCATGCTCTCCAAGACTGCCGACAGGTTGAGCTCCTCGTTGAGAAGCACAGGGCTAAATACGAGAGGCGGGACAAGGAGAAGGGCCAAGACGGTGCGGAGGGGTCTGGCAAGAAGCATGACGGCCAGGCGGGCCGTCGCGGCAAGGATAAACAACAGGAGAGGCCCGCCCGGGGCCGTGACAAAAAGCCGGAAGACGACGATCATGTCATGGAATTGTCACGGCAGATGTCCTAGTGTAAGGACTTAGTCGCGAGGCCAACGCATCTATGTGGTAGCTTGAAGGGGTTGAGCGGAATCGAGAGACGCAACACACAAGACAAGGATTTAGACAGCTTCGGGCCCCGGGAAACATCATCCGGTAATAACCCTACGTGCTGTTTGTGGCTAGGTCTCATTATGATCATGAGGGAGTCGCCGGCTCTAGAGATTGTTTCTTCTTCCCCTCTCCCCCTTTGGGGAGCCCTGCCCCTCCTTATATAAGTTAGAGGGGTGGGTTACATGTGGAGTCCTATTAGGATTAGGACTAGTCTATTTTAATACAAACCGGATACAAGTCCAGGTCTTAACTCCTTGTAAGATAAATGTTCCTCATGCCTTTCCTCTTAAACCGGCCCACCATTAACCTAAACCGGCCTGCTGGGCCTTGGGCCTTGTCATCCATCTGGAATATGCGCCGGATCACCAATGAGTCTTCAGGCTCATGAATCGTCATACCAGTGAACTGCCAGACACGTAAACCGCCAATCCTCTGGCGGTTTACCAATGAAACGCCTAGTCCGGCCGGGTTATACTTCCGGCCGGTTTATGCCGCGGGGTATATCCCCGACATTAGCCCCCAAGTTTAGCTTGGATTTATCCATGGTAAACTTATGCTGCAAAATAAACACACGAACAAATTTGACAGGTTATGCTCCGGGTTGAGCATTCTTTGTAAACCGGCACCTGATCACCCTTAAGTCCTTGTTATTTCCTCCTTCTGGGAAGTCCGGGTCAACAGACCAGCTTCATAATCAATTTGCCGACATTGGTTTGTCACAGAGAAATATTGTGAAGAATAACTCCTTTGACTCAGCTCCCAAAGCGTCGGTTTAAGAAATATGGGTCTTGAAATACTTATCTGATATTCAGCCGGTTTGAAGATGTAAAACTTGCCGGTTTGAGAATGTTAAATTGTGCCGGTATAAGAATTGAACTTGCCAGTTTATCATTACCGGTTTACAAATATAGACGGCATCGGGTCATAATTGTTGTCGACACCGGGTCATGTAACTGATCTTCCTGATTTGCTCAAAACTGATACAATGAAGATGTTCCTCCTTTATATGCATAATACCTGTAGCCCCCAAGTCTTAAGAGGAGAACATAGTGATAACTTAAGACTTGCTCCAATAAGTGTTTCAACCTTGAAGAAATCCGGTTTGTTCATCTCAATCATATAAACTGAATACTCCATATATGTAGCCCCAAGTGCCAGGTTGTCATGCTTGCAGCAACTTGGGACTTGTAATTGCTTATAAAAAACTTCAATCAGTGTAACCCCCAAGGGCCGGGTCATTATGCAATAATGAGCAGGAACTTTGTAAATATAATTATGTAGATTTTAGCAGTGATGTGTAGCCCCCAAGGGCCGGCTTTGTAAGATAATACTGAACTGGGACTTGATATATACTTCAATGAAAATAACATCTTATAATGTAGCTTCCATCGTAGGGCTTGAACCCACGTCCACAAGGTTAAGAGCTTTGTGCTTTACCAACTAAGCAATGGATCCTTCAATATTATGGACGAAAACTTGTGTACCTTGAATTGCTGACAGGAGCAATTGGTAGGCCCCGAGGGCCGGCTCATTATAATATGATGAGTCGGGTCTTCAATAAGACTAGTAAAAATGACTTTGCATTAGCCCCCAAGTGTCATGATGCATGCTTGCAGCGACATGAGACTTGCATGTAATCTCAATTTGAATAATGTAGCCCCCAAGTGCCGGGTTGTAAGCTTGCAGTGACTCGGGACTATTCCTTCCATTGTAGAATAAATCATATCCTTTGATAAAATAATAGCCATTGCGCTAAAGCGACTTTGAAAACTTAATAATACCGGTTATTAATAACCATAAAAATCCAGCCATGTTGGCTATTCAAGATAATATAATCCGGTATGAAAACCTTATTCATTGAATATCATAATGAAAATTCAGCCAAGTTTGGCTATTTGAATAATATAACCCAATGATTTATAAGCGCATGATTCCAATGGCGCAATCCAAATATATATACTGGCAACTTATGGTCCAAAGCCAGGCCGGTTTAACAAACCTGTTTCTGCATACAACAAGTTTAAAGTGTCCTGGCGGTTTACCGCCGGACGTCGTGTACTGACAACTTGTAGTTGAAAGCCGAGCCGGGTTGATAAACACCGGTTTACTCCATAATAGGATGGTAACAGAAAATCAAACCGGGCAGATAGCCTCCAGATTAAGATTTGACCGTGTTCAGTCAATTTGTAATTTGATAGTCGAACCGGTTTAAGAATTGTCGGTTTAAAAAATGCAACAAAAGAAATATTTATCAAAACAAAATTTCAAGCAAAGGCAATGATAAAACCATCTGCAAAAAGAGGCTATTGAGCCGATCAAATGGCGTTACCATGGTCGGACACGACCAAGCCCCTGATAGGCGTAGCTATGGTTCAATCAGCCAGGTCCCCAAATGAAACAATGGCATTTATGCCGATCAAAAGGCGTGGCAATGGTTCGGGTTCGACCAAGCCCCCAAGTGATTCTGTGGCCTTAGGCCGATCAAGAGGCGTGACTATGGTTCAGACGTGACCACAAGTCCCCAAGTGATGCATTGGCATTACGCCGATCAAGAGGTGTAACGATGGTTCGGGTTCGACCAAAGCCCCCAAGTGATGCTGTGGCACTAGGCCGATCAAGAGGCGTGACTATGGTTCAGACGTGACCACAAGTCCCCAAGTGATGTTGTGGCTTTACGCCTATCAAAAGGTGTTGCTATGGTTCGGACACGACCAAAGCCCCCAAGTGATATAATATAGAGCTTTTGAAAAGCTAACTCAAGGGGTAAACCGGAGACCGCTTTAAGACATGAACTCCGTGTAACCACACATAATGAGCCAATAAAACAGGATACCCATGTTTGAACCGCGCATCATGGCTCCAGGCCCTCTTTGGCAACTTTAAATTTTTGCAAGAGATAAATTCTTCTTGAGCCGGGATATTGAACCGGATATTGAGAGCTTCAAAGCTTTGTGGGAGACATATTTTCCTTGAACCGGATTTTAAACCGGAATCCTTCTTTTTAAGCCGGAAATTTTCTGACGGCCTTTAACTTTGCACCAATATGGCAGTTTAGGGTCCTGCATTAAACAACTTTGCAAACCGGAGTAATTGCTCTTTTAAAGAAGGCAATATGTAATATAAAATATATTGGATGGATTTCACCTGATATATCATGCCAGGGGTTATCCACCGTGGAGTTGATGATCACCATGGTGAAGCTGAAATTAATCTCGACCGAGTCGGCCACGGCGTTGTAAACTGGCGCGGGAGTTCACCGAGTAACGACGACCACCCGTGCCAAAACATGTTGGCGTGCCTCCATCTCGGAGGTATAATATCATTTTTTTGTCATAAATAATTGCCCTGCATAAACAATATTGCACACCAAGGCAAAGATAAACTTGTTCTTTGACAAAAACAACATGTGCTAATAAATCAAATTTGGATGGATATCACCTGACTTGTTTGGACGACGGATGATCCGTTTATCGCGACAGAGGTGGCTCAGGCTGACCAGCGACTAAATATAGTTCCAGCGGCTCAGGTAGACCGGTGACTTAATATAACCCCGGCGGCTCAAAGCGGCAAGGGCGGCTCATCGCGGCTCCGGCGGGTTGATGTAGATTAAGCTGCACAGCCGGCGACTTGCGCACACCTGTTCTATCAGTAAGCGGACGCAGACGCCGGTGCGTGATGGTGCAGACGTACACTTAATAGGCACAGCATGACACCACTTCTATAATGAATCTGTGTCCTCACGCAGCCCATTGGCTCTCTTTGTTTTTTCCTTTTGTCTTGACGTAATGATTAGCTAGTAGTATTATGCTTTCGGTCTTTGAGATATAATCCAGCAGCTGTATCTTAATAGACTGCACACGGTGTAATATGTACTATGTAGCAGCAGGCAGGCATATGCAACAGTGAGTACTGATGCAGTAAGAGCAACTGCTTAGCAGACTGCAGAGTGCCTCTCGCTTCAACTGACTTTGACTTTGATCTGCTGTAAATTTAATAGTGGTACTTGCCCGCTGGGACTCCTGTAGTCCTCCAGGCCATGTATCCCTTGAAACCATCAATACTGCGGTAACTGAAACCAAAAACTATCGCAACCCACAGGTGTCTGGATGTCAACCTTCCTCGGCGACTTGCAGCAGAGGCGAGACGAGGCCGCACCACAACGGCTCGGAGCCAGACGCAGGTGCGGACGGGTTGCGCGGGAGGCGAGGCGGCCGACGACTTGAAGGCGGCGGGTCACAGCAACGGGGTAGACCAGCCACGAAACTTGCGGTGCGGCGGTGCCGGAACAACGCGGAGGCGCCGGAACCACGCGAAGGCGGAGTAGCAAAGATTTGCAACGGCTCAGCGCAGAAGACGTGGCGGTCCATAATCGCAGGGGTGGCTTGTAGGCACAGTCACAAGCGAGTCCACAGGCGCAGCTTTGAGGCAGAGATCGGCGAATCTTAGCAGAGCTCGGCGGCTTGGTGACACTCAAAGACGGAGGTAGAAAGACCGGGGCTGCGTGGTGGCTCAACCTGGAGGCGAACGGCGATTTAGTGAAGGTAGCAGCCATGTGGAGCCGGCGGCTCGAATTCCGTGCCAGTCGAGGCGGAGATGATGCGCCGAACATGAGGTGAGGCGGCAGCGACTTAGAGCAAAACCGCGGGGGCGAGGTGGCCGGTGACGACTGACGATTGAGGCGGATGGCGGCTCAACTTGTAGAAGTAGAAGAAGGGCGAGCTGCGCGGACAGGGCGCACAGTGGCGCGAGCCGGTAGGGGGCGCAGCAGCCGCTGGCTGCGTAATGAACCGGCTGGAGATACGGCAGCAGCCGGCAGCGTGGCAAGAAGCGGGGCGGTGAGCCGGTCCGTAAGCTGGCGGTTCATGCGGAGGAGACTTGGAGTCGGAGTTACGAGGTCCGGGCATTTTTGGTATTACTGTGGTGGCTGTGGCCGGCTCGAGGAGGCGAGGCGCAGGCAGGTTGGCGAGGTCGAGCTCGGGACGGTTTAGAAACCTGAGGCCACACCTGCCGCTGGCGGCGGCGGAGGCCAGCCATCAACTGGACCCAAGGTCAAGAACGGGGCGGGTCAACGGAGGAGCCCGAGCCTGAGGATGATCTCCTTCGAGTCGTGGAACGATGCGTTGATCCACCTGACATACCTTTAATCATTAATTTCTTTTTGATTTTCCCAAATAGTGTCCGGTCCATAATCTCATCTGATGGCTTGATTGGGACTTGGCTTTGCACGATTTGCTTCCATCAGACTCGGCTAACCAACGCTGATACTGAACGAAACCGGTGACTCTAACCATATTGATTGAGTTGCCGATCAAGATTTAACCCACCGGTGAAAACATGCCATAACAGAAAACGATGGTGTTGGCGATTTGTGACTTGATCGCTTGCTCAGACAAACGGTAGTTGACTTTTCTTGAAATCTCACGGATAGTAAAATCTTCATCTGAAAAATTGTAAACTCCTCGATCCCTAGGAAAATCCCTCCAAGAAGTCAACACCACCGTGCGCAGACCCCACGGTAGGCGCCAACTGTCGTGGAATTGTCATGGCAGATGTCCTAGTGTAAGGACTTAGTCGCGAGGCCAACGCATCTATGTGGTAGCTTGAAGGGGTTGAGCGGAATCGAGAGACGCAACACACAAGACAAGGATTTAGACAGCTTCGGGCCCCGGGAAACATCATCCGGTTATAACCCTACGTGCTGTTTGTGGTTAGGTCTCATTATGATCATGAGGGAGTCGTCGGTAAGCCGGCTCTTTGTGTCTAGCCCTAGAGATTGTTTTTTCTTCCCCTTTCCCCTTTGGGGAGCCCTGCCCCTCCTTATATAAGTTAGAGGGGCGGGTTACATGTGGAGTCCTATTAGGATTAGGACTAGTCTATTTTAATACAAACCGGATATAAGTCCAGGTCTTAACTCCTTGTAAGATAAATGTTCCTCATGCCTTTCCTCTTAAACCGGCCCACCATTAACCTAAACCGGCCTGCTGGGCCTTGGGCCTTGTCATCCATCTGGAATACGCGCCGGATCACCAATGAGTCTTCAGGCTCGTGAATCGTCATACCAGTGAACCGCCAGACACGTAAACCACCAATCCTCTGGCGGTTTACCAATGAAACGTCTAGTCCGGCCGGGTTATACTTCCGGCCGGTTTACGCCGCGGGGTATATCCCCGACATTAGCCCCCAAGGGCCGGGTCATTATGCAATAATGAGCAGGAACTTTGTAAATATAATTATGTAGATTTTAGCAGTGATGTGTAGCCCCCAAGGGTCGGCTTAGTAAGATAATAATGAACCGGGACTTGATATATACTTCAATGAAAATAACATCTTATAATGTAGAGGACGACGAATCCAGCGACCAAGAGTTTCAGAAAGCCACAGAGGCCATGTGCATCGATGGCGGCGCCTCGCTGCATACTTCTCACCGCCAGCTTAAACAGTGGGCGCGAGAGATTACAGCGGCAGAGCCGTCGTTTGATGCCCAAAGGCCGCTGAAGTGGTCCAGCACACCTATCATTTTTGACACTGAGGATCACCCTGATCGCACTACTACGGTCGGGTGCTTGCCATTGTTGGTTTCACCAACAATACGCAACCTCAAGGTGACAAAGATGCTAGTCGATGGCGGGGCCGGTCTGAACTTGATCTCGCCTGCCGTGATCGAGAAACTGCAGATTCCTGATGGAGACCTTGAGGAGACGGGCACGTTTCAGGGGGTTAACCTGGGAAGAAGCCAACCTAAGGGAAAGGTCACGCTGCCCGTGACTTTTGGAAGCGATCTGAACTACAGGACGGAGAGGATCGTGTTTGATGTTGCCAAGATCCCCTTGCCCTACAACGGGATCCTTGGCCGCCCAGCTCTGGCCAAGTTCATGGCGGCGTCACATTACGCCTACAACACCCTGAAGATGCCAGGACCTGTGACGATCATCACCATCCCCTCCGATAAGAAAGATGCGCTGATTTGCGCTGACAAACTATACCAACAAGCAGTTGCAGCAGCTGCCGCCACTAGGGCACTTTCTCCTGCCGCTGGGACCCCGGGAGGGAAGAGGAAGAAGAAGACCGGTGAGACCTCAGACACCCACTCCGGCAAGCGCACCTCTTCGGAGTGTAGCGCTCCCGTCGAGGACGTGCCAGAGAGCTCCACCGGCGGAAACAAGAAGCCCAGGGCCATACCGCCGGGAACCAAGAAGGTTTCTGTCAATGAGGACGGCACGGGAGGGGCTTTCACCATAAGCTCCACCCTTGACGACAAATAGGAAGACGCGCTCGTCACCTTCCTGCGGGCGAATGTCGATGTGTTTGCATGGCAAGCTTCCGACATCCCCGGCGTTCCCAGGGAGGTGATTGAGCACCACCTTGCTGTCTGTCCTCATGCGCGGCCCGTCAAGCAGAAGGTCAGAAAGCAAGCTTTGGAACGACAAGAGTTCATCAAAGAGGAGATCCGGAAACTGGAAGCAGCGGGTTTGGTAAGAGGAGTGCTCCATCCAACGTGGTTGGCCAATCCGGTCATAGTGCGCAAGGCTAACGGGAAGTGGAGGCTGTGTATTGATTACACAGATATCAATAAGGCTTGTCCTAAGGACCCCTTCCCGTTGCCGCGCATCAACTAGATTGTTGACTCCACAGCTGGGTGTGATCTGTTGTCATTCCTCGATGCCTACTCCGGCTACCATCAGATCTTCATGACAAGAGAAGACGAAGAGAAAACAGCATTCATCACCCCATGTGGTACGTATTGTTTCATGCGGATGCCTTTCGGGCTGAAGAGTGTTGGTTCGACGTTTGCAAGGGCGGTCCAGATTGGTTTTGAACCCCAGCTCCATAGAAATATGGAAGCTTATATGGATGACATAGTGGTCAAAACCAAGGACAGGGCAACCCTCATACCGGATTTGCAAGAAACATTTGCAAACCTGCGCAAGATCAATCTCAAGCTGAACCCTGAGAAGTGCGTCTTTGGCGTCCCATCCGGCAAGCTTCTCAGGTTCTTTGTGTCACAGCGTGGGATAGAGGCCAATCCGGATAAGATCAAAGCTATAGAGCAGATTGAAGCACCCAAGTGAATCAAGGATGTGCGTCGGCTTGCTGGTTGCGTCGCCGCCATGGGCAGATTCATTTCCAAGTCTGCCGAGCGCGCCCTTCCCTTTTTCAAGATCCTGAAAAAGGCGGGGCCGATGGAGTGGACGCCAGAAGCCGAAGCAGCATTACAAGATTTGAAGAAGTACCTCTCCTCCACGCCAATACTAGTTGCGCCTAGGCCACATGAGCCGTTGCTGCTATACCTGGCGGCAACGAACCAGGTGGTCAGCGCCGCACTAGTGGCGCAGAGAGAGGTTGACGACGAGGTAATGGCAGCGACAGAGCCCGACACCACCAATGCAGAGACGACACAGCCAGTTGAAGTGCCGCCGAAGAAGAAAATGATGCAGCACCCGGTCTACTTTGTTAGTTCCCTCCTGAAGGGAGCTAGATCAAGGTACTCCGGCGTGCAGAAACTGCTCTTCGGCCTTCTTATGGCCTCGAGGAAGCTGCGTCACTACTTCCAGGCACACGAGATCACTGTTGTCACTCGCCTCCCTCTGTAACGGATATTGCACAATCTAGATGCAACGGCAAGAATTGTGGAATGGGTACTAGAGCTGTCCAGCTTTGGCCTCAAGTTTGAAAGTACTTCGACGATTCAGAGCCGAGTCCTGGCGGAGTTCATTGCAGAATGGACCGCAACGCCTGACGAAGAAGCCCAAGAGACTGCTCTCCCCGGCAAGGAGGCAAGTTGCAGTTGGATCATGTACTTTGATGGAGCTTTCTCCTTACACGGCGCTGGGGCTGGCGTACTACTTGTCGCGCCCACCGGAGAGCACCTCAAGTACGTGATCCAGATGCACTTCCCCAAGGAGGTGTCAACAAACAATATGGCAGAGTACGAAGGGCTGCTTGTCGGTCTTAGGATCGTGGCGGACCTCGGAATCAAGAAGCTCATCGTCAGGGGCGACTCGCAGCTCGTCATGAAGCAAGTCAACAAGGACTACCAAAGCCCATTGATGAAGGCCTACGTCGATGAAGTGAGAAAGCTGGAAGAGCGTTTCGACGGTATACAGGCTGAATACGTTCCCCGAGCGGAGAATGATATCGCCGATTACCTGTCAAAACGCGCTGCCCTCAAGCTACCTGTGGAACCAGGTACCTTTGTGCTCCAGCTAACTCAGCCATCCGTTGATCCATCAACAGAGCAGAACAAGAGGAGGAAATGAGGACCCGGCAAGTACTTTCCCCCCGAGCTCCCCGAAGCCGCCGGCAAGGATGTTTCCGGGGACACTGAGCTCGCCACGGGACGGCTAGCTCCGGCGGAGCGTCAAGCTCTTGCTGTCGAGACAGCCGCTCCTATAGCGGAGGAAATGCCTTTAGTCCTCGCCGTCGAGCCTCAGGCTCCAGCGTGGGCACGGCATACCGTCCGATTCCTCCAAACAGGGGAACTTCCTGAAGAGCGGGAAGAAGCGGAAAAAGTAGCCCGTCGCTCTACCATGTACCAGTTCATCGATGACGTCCTGTACAGAAAGAGGCCGAACGGTGTGAAATTGAAGTGTATCCCCCGGGAGGAAGGACTGGAGCTGTTGGCGGAGATACACGGAGGCATATGTGGATCCCACATCGGGTCAAGGGCCCTTGCCGGCAAGGCATTTTGGCAAGGCTTCTTCTGGTCCACCGCCCTCCAGGATGCGACGACACTAGTCACCAGGTGTGAAGCGTGTCAGTTCCATTCAAAGAAGCTTCCTCAGCCAGCTCAAGCCCTTCAAACCATTCCTCTCTCCTGGCCCTTCTCGGTCTGGGGGCTCGACATACTGGGCCCTTTCCCCCGTGCTGTCGGGGGCTTTGAGTACTTGTACGTTGCAATCGACAAGTTCACAAAGTGGCCGGAGGTGGAGGCAGTGAGGAAGGTCACAGCTCAGTCAGCCGTCAGGTTCTTCAAGCGACTAGTGTGCCGTTTTGGTGTACCCAACAGGGTCATCACCGACAACGGCACACAGTTCACAAGCCGCACCTTCATGCAATATATCCAAGACCTCGGCAGCAAAGTCTGTTTCGCTTCCGTTGCTCACCCACGAAGCAATGGTCAAGCTGAGAGGGCAAACGCTGAAGTACTATGAGGCTTAAGGACCAAGACCTTTGACAGGCTACACAAGAGTGGAAGGCGCTGGATTGATGAGTTGCCGACGGTTCTTTGGTCGATCAGGACGACGCCAAATCGAGCCACCAGCCAGACACCTTTTGCCCTGGTATACGGGGCAGAAGCAGTTCTCCCCACTGAACTCATATACGGGTCACCTCGAGTGCTCGCTTATGATGAGCTTGAGCAAGAGCAACTGTGGCAAGATGACGCAATGCTCCTTGAGGAAGATCGTCTTCGAGCGGCTGTGAAAGCAGCACGCTACCAGCAAGCCTTGCGCCGCTACCATAGCCGCAAGGTTCATGCCCGAAGCCTTGAGGAAGGCGACCTTGTCCTTCGGCGCGTTCAATCGGCCAAGAATTCCAACAAGTTGACGCCAAAGTGGGAAGGCCCTTATCGGGTAATACGAGTCACCAGGCCCAGCGCAGTCCGCCTGGAGATCGAAGATGCCGTTTCGGTGAGTAACTCCTGGAACATTGAGCATCTTCGCAAGTTTTACCCGTGAGGCGCGGCTTGCCGGGCCCCCTGGCAAGCCACCTTTTGTACAAGCATTGCCGATGATGCATGTAACCCTTTGTACAAAGCCAGGCGCAGACCCTGAGCATAAATAAATGAAGCGCTGGCGCCCTAAGTTATAGCATGCATGCTAGGTCGAGTCTCGTCCTTGGTTAGGGTTGATAGTGCTTAGCGGTGACTAACCCCTAGCTTGGAGGTCGAGTGTGCGTCTCTTTGCCGTTCTTTCATCTTCTTTGGTTCGCAGGACTCACCGGTATCCTTGCCGGATCACTTGAGGACGAAAAAGAGAAGAGGGACAGACCAGCATCTAGAACCCGGCAAGCCAGTATTGCCGGGGGCTGCAAGAGCAAGGATTCACCCACGGCAAACCAGAGTTGCCGGGGGCTACAGCTTCAGATAAGTTCTTCATCCCTTATCATGCATTCCCTTATGGACTGAGGTATGTGAAACCTCATTTTTTCCTAAAACTACCGTGCTCCCCTAACTCTAGGCCCTAGGGCTCGTTCCTGGGGCCAGGTTTGGTAGTAGTCGCGGCAGCGAGAGGATGAAACAAGGAGCCTGAACCCACCTCATCCCTGCCTCTGCCAAAGGTGTGAGAAAGGTCGAGCGAAGTAGGGAGACGGCAAGGCCTGTTGCCGGGCAAGGAAATGTTTATCTTAAGGATATCAAGGATTTACTCCTTGTCGTGGGTTCTACCCACAAACAAATGACCCGGCAAGCATCCCTTTTTCATTAAAAACATTCCACTCAGGTACAGTCCATAGGGAATGAAAAACATGAATGATGGGATTACAAGTTTTAAATTCAGCTAAGGCCCGAAGGCTTACAAACTAAAAAGAGATAAGGTGCCCGTAATCCCTTTCTTGTCCCTCTCCTCAGGAGGCAGGTCAAGGAGGCGAAAAGGGCAAAAGGAGCGCCTAGGCGAGCTACGAGTGGCAGAAGACACCAAGAGAACATCTCGGTGGCCGTCCGAAGGCTGGATGGCGATGGCGGCGGCGGAAGCAGAGCTCGAAGACGAGGCGGCAGGACGTCAGCACGCGTCGAAGGCGTCGGTGACCGCGTACTTCGAGTTGACGGCCTTGCCACCTGCCCTCTTCCTCTTCCGCAGCCTCCCAACGCCAGCCGCCCAAGGAGACGACCCCGAGAAGTTCAGGGAGCCGGCGACGCAGATGATGGGGTCGCCGGTGCCGCACGGAGCGGCGCCCGACACCTAATCGGACCCGTCATCCTGCCGCCTACTACCCTCGTCGTCGCTGCCGTTGTCCTCCTCGTCACTCCCGCCCGAGGAGGAGTCTTCGCTATCAGAAGAGCTCTCCACGCAGCACCTTGCACGGGTCCCAAAGCACCCGAAGACCTTGACGGAGAGAAGGCCACCCTCCATCAGCTTAAAATGGAGAGTGAGCCCCTCCGTCAAGCAATGGATATGGGCAAACGTCTTCCATCCCCGACGGAGATACATCATGTGAGGGGCGGGGAAATCAACGCGGGCCCGCGTGCCACTGATCGCGCAACCCCTCATGTGCAGCCACAACGACTCCGGCGGATCCAGCTCCATCTCCCGCGCGAATGGAGTCGGGAGACGAAGGCGACGGCGAGGCGGCCGGCGTAGCCTGACGAAGAACTCGCAAGGGTCATCCCCAACGTGGCCCTCCACGGGGGGAAGAACTACTGGCGGAGGCGAGGTCGGCACGCCGCCCCGTCCTCCTCTTCCCCGAGCGCCTCGGCCTCGCCCACGGCCTCGCCCCCTCCCCCTTCCCCTCGCGGTTGGCTCTGCCACCGCAGGTGCAGGAGAAGGAGGGACGCGTTGTCGAGCGGCGACCCTCGCCGCCACCGTTGACGGACCAGGATTCCCTCTCTCCATGACGGATGGAAGGGGGGAGCAGAAGCTGAAGGAAGGAGGAGATGAAGGAATGCAGGACACCATCCCCCCCTCCCGCTCTTTATAAAGGAACGGGGTGGGGGCTCGGCCGCCCCGCTCAGCCAATCAAGACGCGGAAGGCGCAGGGAACTGGGACTGACCCGCCGCCCCAGCCCGCGGCGGCCCGGTTTCCCGCCTCCACCATTCACCACCCCAAGCGCATAAGGGCCACGTGGCAGGCGCGCAGGACCGAGGCGACGGGTGAGGCGACCTCTCCCTACCCCGTGATCGTGGGGAGTGGACGCCTTGAAGAACACACCTTGGCCCCGTTCAGTAAATGGGTCGCGCCTCCACGCCTCCCTCCGTTTATGGGGAAGGCGCAAACCGCCCCCTTTACTACGACGTGACGCATGCATGCAGAGCTCAGCCCCACGCATGCCACCCACATCACACACGCCTCCCCACGCCGCGCCACACGTGGGAAGCATGGGAAGCGCAGTGCACGAAGAGACTTACCGCGGTAAAAACCGCCCCACCTGCCCACGCACAGTTTTTGGGCCTAGCCCAACGACGCGATTGCGCTTACGTTTGGCCTAGGCCCGGGGGCTCCTGTCGGTGTACAAAAAGAGGGGTACGCTTTTTGTACCCCTATAACTGTGCACGGGCAGTCTGAGCCACGGGCACCACCACACCGAGTAAGGCAAGGGAGGTGAGCCAAGGTAAGGCCGAAGCTCAGGAGAAGCAGAATGACGCCAAGACCAAGACCACAAAGAGCAAAGGGGACGAAGCAGACTCCTCCCCGGCAAGATCCTTGCCGGGAGGCGGTTTTAGCAAACTCGGCAAGACCCTTGCCATGGCGGCTCGCCCCACACCTACGGAGTGAGTCACCCTTGAGTCCACTGCCCCCATGGGGCAAGGATTCGGGAGACATCCCCGTGGTGGCATGCAGATCTTTGTGAAGACATTCAAGATCAGATACACCCTTTAGAAGATGATGATCCTTGGCGGGATCCTAGCCAAGGAGGACCACAAGGCCCCCGGCAAGAGCCTTGCCGGGGATGACAGCAGGCGCCACGGCAAGACCCTTGCCGGGGCCCCGGCAAGGCCCTTGCCAAGAACACCCGTAAGGCCACTATCAGGCCCACGCCAGTCAAACCTCCACCGCCGTTCGCATGCAGCTGCCGACCCAACCAGTTAGGCAGGCACCTGCGTGGCGGCATGCGGATCTTCATGGAGACCCACCACTGCGCCACCTCAGCTGCCTGCCTGCCTACATGGCACCGCGGGCACCGCTGGCCAGGGCGCGTGTCGACACGAGAGGGAGCGGCGACGGACGAGACAGGGCTCTCCCCCGTCCCCGATAAAGCAAGGACACCTGGTCAAGACGCATTAAATGCGCCTTGTCATGTACTGCGAGGGATAACCTCACATCACTGTACCCTTTCCACCTCCTGTGTGCCACTGTGGCAAACCCCTTTCCTATAAAAGGAGGCCCGAGGCGACCAGGAGGAGGATTCAGCTTTTTGGAGCTCCTCACGCCCCATAGCTAGCTCAAGAACACACATATACAATCCACCAAAGAAGGAGTAGGGTTTTACGCATCCCCGCGGCCCGAACCTGGATAAACGAACCGTGTGCTATCTGTTTGATCCGCTCTTCGCACGACCCCGCGCCCCGCAACCGTAGTAGGGATTCTTGTGATCCCATAGGTGTCGTTCCCACCGACATTTTCTCTCTATCTTCTGAAGTGGACGGGCATTGAGTCTGACTCAACTTCACACCTTGTAACATAGGCAAGAACCCTTTCTTTGACTGATCCATTTTGAACTTCTTCGAAACTTTATCAAGGTATGTGCTTTGTGAAAGTCCAATTAAGCGTCTTGATCTATCTATATAGATCTTGATGCCTAATATATAAGCAGCTTCACCGAGGTCTTCCATTGAAAAATTCTTATTCAAGTATCTTTTTATGCTATCCAAAAATACTATATCATTTCCAATCAACAATATGTCATCCACATATAATATTAGAAATGCTACACAACTCCCACTCACTTTCTTGTAAATACAGGCTTCTTCGAAAGTCTGTATAAAACCATATGCTTTGATCACACTATCAAAGCGTATATACCAACTCCGAGATGCTTGCACCAGTCCATAAATGAATCGCTGGAGCTTGCACACATTGTTAGCACCTTTAGGATCGACAAAACCTTCTGGTTGCATCATATACAACTCTTCTTTAAGAAATGCATTAAGAAATGCAGTTTTGACGTCCATTTGCCAAATTTCATAATCATAAAATGTGGCAATTGCTAACATGATTCGGACAGACTTAAGCATCGCTACGGGTGAGAAGGTCTCATCGTAGTGAACTCCTTGAACTTGTCGAGAAACTTTCGCAACAAGTCGAGCTTTGTAGACAGTAACATTACAATCAACGTCAATCTTCTTCTTGAAGATCCATTTATTCTCTATGGCTTGCCGATCATCGGGCAAGTCAACCAAAGTCCACACTTTGTTCTCATACATGGATCCCATCTCAGATTTCATGGCCTCGAGCCATTTATCAGAATATGGGCTCATCATCGCTTCCTCATAGCTCGTAGGTTCGTCATGGTCTAGTAACATGACTTTCAGAACAGGATTACCGTACCACTCTGGTGCGGAACGTATTCTGGTTGACCTACGAGGTTCGGTAGTAACTTGATCTGAAGTTTCATGATCATCATCATTAGCTTCCTCACTAATTGGTGTAGGCATCACAGGAACTATTTTCTGTGATGAACTACTTTCCAATTCAAGAGAAGGTACAATTACCTCATCAAGTTCTACTTTCCTCCCACTCACTTCTTGCGAGAGAAACTCCTTCTCTAGAAAGGATCCACTTTTAGCAACAAAGATCTTGCCTTCGGATCTGTGATATAAGGTGTACCCAACAGTTTCTTTTGGGTATCCTATGAAGATGCACTTCTCCGATTTGGGTTCGAGATTATCAAGCAGAAGCTTTTTCACATAAGCATCACAACCCCAAACTTTAAGAAACGACAACTTAGGTTTCTTGCCAAACCACAGTTCATACGGTGTCGTCTCAACGGATGTAGATGGTGCCCTATTTAACGTGAATGCAGTTGTCTCTGATGCATAACCCCAAAATGATAGTGGTAAATCGGTAAGAGACATCATAGATCGCACCATATCTAATTAACTACTGTTACGACGTTCGGACACACCATTACGTTGTGGTGTTCCAGGTGGCATGAGTTGCGAAACTATTCCACATTGTTTTAAATGAAGACCAAACTCGTAAATCAAATATTCGGCTTCGTGATCAGATCGTAGAAACTTTATTTTCTTCTTACGATGATTTTCCACTTCACTCTGAAATTCTCTGAACTTTTCAAATGTTTCAGACTTGTGTTTCATTATGTAGATATACCCATGTTTGCTCAAATCATCTGTGAAGGTCAGAAAATAACGATACCCACCGCGAGCCTCAACACTCATCGGACCGCATACATTGGTATGTATTATTTCAATTAAGTCAGTGGCTCGCTCCATTGTTCTGGAGAACAGAGTCTTGGTCATCTTGCCCATGAGGCATGGTTCGCAAGCATCAAATGATTCATAATCAAGTGATTCCAAAAGTCCATCCGCATGGAGTTTCTTTCTTTACACCAATATGACCTAAACGGCAGTGCCACAAATATGTTGCACTATCATTATCAACTTTGCATCCTTTGGCGTCAATATTATGAATATGTGTATCACTACGATCAAGATTCAACAGAAATAGACCACTCTTCAAGGGTGCATGACCATAAAAGATATTATTCATATAAATAGAAAAACATTATTCTCTGATTTAAATGAATAACCGTCTCGCATCAAACAAGATCCAAATATAATGTTCATGCTCAACGCTGGGACCAAATAACAATTATTCAGGTCTAAAACTAATCCCGAAGGTAGATGTAGAGGTAGCGTGCCGACGGCGATCATGTCGACCTTGGAACCATTTCTGACACGCATCGTCACCTCGTCCTTAGCCAATCTTCGCTTAATCCGTAGCCCCTGTTTCGAGTTGCAAATATTAACAACAGAACAAGTATCAAATACCCAGGTGCTACTACGAGCATTAGTAAGGTACACATAAATAACATGTATATCAAATATACCTTTGTTCACTTTGTCATCCTTCTTATCCGCCAAATACTTGGGGCAGTTCCGCTTCTAGTGTCCAGATGGAGAAGGAGAAGGAAAGGGGGGCCGTGCCCCCTCTGAAGGAAATATGCCCTAGAGGCAATAATAAAGTTATTGTTTATTTCCTTATATCATGATAAATGTTTATTATTCATGCTAGAATTGTGTTAACCGGAAACTTAGTACATGTGTGAATACATAGACAAACTGAGTGTCACTAGTATGCCTCTACTTGACTAGCTCGTTAATCAAAGATGGTTAAGTTTCCTAGCCATGGACAAGAGTTGTCATTTGATGAACGGGATCACATCATTAGAGAATGATGTGATTGACTTGACCCATCCGTTAGCTTAGCACGATGATCGTTTAGTTTGTTGCTATTACTTTCTTCATAACTTATACATGTTCCTATAACTAAGAGATTATGCAACTCCCGGATACCGGAGGAACACTTAGTGTGCTATCACACGTCACAACATAACTGGGTGACTATAAAGATGCTCTACAGGTGTCTCCGATGGTGTTTGTTAAGTTGTCATAGATCGAGATTAGGATTTGTCACTCCGTGTATCGGGGAGGTATCTCTGGGCCCTCTTAGTAATGCACATCACTATAAGCCTTGCAAGCAATGTGACTAATGAGTTAGTTACGGGATGTTGCATTACGGAACGAGTAAAGAGACTTGCCGGTAACGAGATTGAACTAGGTATTGAGATACCGACGATCGAATCTCGGGCAAGTAAAAAAACGATGACAAAGGGAACAATGTATGTTGTTATGCGGTTTGACCGATAAAGATCTTAGTAGAATATGTAGGAGCCAATATGAGCATCCAGGTTCCGCTATTGGTTATTGACCAGAGATGAGTCTTGGTCATGTCTACATAGTTCTCGAACCCGTAGGGTCCGCACGCTTAACGTTCGATGACGATCGGTATTATGAGTTTATGTGTTTTGATGTATCAAAGGTTGTTCAGAGTCCTGGATGAGATCATGGACATGAGGAGGAGTCTCGAAATGGTCGAGACATAAAGATTGATATATTGGAAGGTTATATTCGGACACCGGAAGGGTTCCGGGGTCATCGGATAAATACCGGAGTACCGAGGAGTTACCGGAACCCCTAGGGGTCAATGGGCCTTAGTGGAAATAGAGGGTAGCAAGGGAGCTGTGGGGCGCGCCCCCTAGGCCCAAACCGAATTGGTTTAGGGCTTGGGGGCGGGCCCCTCTTTCCATCCCCTCCTAGTTGGAGTAGGAAAGGGAGAACCTACTCCTAGTAGGAGTAGGATTCCCCCTTGGGGCGCACCCTATGAGGCCGCCGGCCCCCTCCCCTTGCTCCTTTATATATGGAGGCATGGGGCACCCTAGAACACACAAGTTGATCATTGATCCCTTAGCCGTGTGTGGTGCCCCCTTGTCAGGACCCCGAATCCAAGTCACATCGATCTAGCCGGTAACACCTCATATCACTTTGCGGCCTCACGCACGGTATTCCCACGGGTGTCGCCTTACCATGGCTCGGGACCGTATGCGCCTTTTGGCTCACGTATATGATAGTGTCGCTAGCATCCATATGACAAAGAACCCGGGCCGACATGGCTAGTCGTGAACCCAAAGCGGCACTAACCTATGGGGACAGGCATACATGAATCAACATCGAGCATGTCGGTCAGCAGCGTGTGAATCCGGGCTGTAGCGCTGGACTAACAGGACTCCGGGAACCCGGGCTATAGCAGGCTAGGCAGGACTCCGGATGACACCGCGTGACATTTCCCCGAAGGAACAGACACAGGAACGAAGTGAATCACATGCTGGCCAGTCAAGTGTTCAGGGCAGTAGTGCTGGGCTAGCAGGACTCCGGTGAACCGGGCTGTAGCGGACTACTATCGCTCTCGGAAGCACTTAGACTACATTTCCCCATAAGAGAGGCTGCCAAGGATAAACAACTAGATTGTCGGATCCCACGCATACCAAGCATTTCAATCATACACACAATATGCTCGACATGCGCAGATACGACATGGCATCACAACAAGACTCTACGACTCAGAGTATTTATTCATTAGGCTCTGATGAGCCAGATATTACAAACATGGGTCTAATGACCCAACATTCAGAGCATACAAGTCAAGCACATGCGGAAGCTTAACATGTCTGAGTACAAACAACTACAAATGAAGAAGGCTGAGAAGCCTGACTATCTACCAGATCCTGCCAAGGCACAAGATCGTAGCTGAGGTAACAAGCTAAACGTCGAAGTCCATGAGAAACTACTAGCGAGACTGAAGTCTCTCTGCAAAACATAACATAAGCAAACATGAGTACAATTGTACTCAGCAAGACTTACATCAGAACTATCTACATATGCATCAGTATCAAAAGGGGGTGGTGGAGTTTAACTGCAGCAAGCCAGCTTTGACTCAGTGGCTAACCTGAACTACGACTGCAAGCAACTCTTTTGAGGTGGCGCACACGAGTCCACATATTCACCATTCAATACCCCACTATGGATTCGCTCCCGTCTCCCTACGAGAAGGCCATCCATAGCACTCACACTTATCTTGCGAGTTTTAGAGTATCCACTTTTCACTTGTCTATGAACTATGCAAGGGGTCCAAGTTTCCATATCTGAGGAATCCGGCTATTCGAATAGATAATGATAACCCTGCAGGGGTGTACTTCTTCACACACGCTCCCACCACTTACCACCATATACACGTCATGTATCTCGGCAACCTTCAAGCGGAAGCCTGGCGAGGGTGTCGGCCACGGCCTACCTAAACACTTAAGTCTCTAGTCCAGG
>NC_053026.1:572641873-572655197 GCF_003073215.2 Triticum urartu | reverse complement strand
CGAACTTGCTGAAAACTGTTGTTGTAGGAGAATTCAGCATAAGGAAGACAATCCTCCCACTTCATGCCGAAGGAGATCACACAAGCCCTGAGCATATCTTCAAGAATCTGATTGACACGCTCGACTTGGCCGCTAGTTTGAGGATGGAAAGCTGTGCTGAAGCGGATGTTGGTGCCCATGGCCTTCTGAAAAGAATTCCAAAACTTGGAGGTAAAGATGCTGCCACGGTCTGAAGAGATCACTTGTGGAATACCGTGCAGAGAGACCATTCGAGAGGTATAGAGTTCCGCCAATTGAGATGCAGTGATTGACTCTTTGATAGGCAGAAAGTGAGCCACTTTGGTGAGTTTGTCAATGACAATGAATATAGCATCATTGCCATGCTTGGACTTTGGAAACCCAGTCACGAAGTCCATCTCAATGTGGTCAAACTTCCATTCTGGAATGGCAAGAGGTTGGAGGAGACCAGCTGGCCTTTGGTGTTCTGCCTTCACTCTTCTGCAGACATCACATTCATTCACGAACTGAGCAATCTCGCGCTTCATTCGAGTCCACCAATAAGCCTGCTTGAGGTCCTGATACATCTTCGTGCTCCCAGGGTGGATGGAGAGGAGAGAATTGTGAGTTCGTTCATGATCACTTTACGAGGTCACCTTTGGGTACAACAATACGATCCTCGAAGAAGAGAGTGTCCTTGTCATCAAGGCGTAGCACTTGTACTTGGGTTGACTCTTGGCAATCCCAATCTTCACCTTTTTCACCATAGCATCAAGAAGCTGAGCTTGGCGAATCTGGTCTTCCAAGGTAGGAGAGACTTGAAGGTTGGCGAGGAAACCTTGAGGAACAACTTGCAGATTAAGTTTGCGGAAAGCTTCACAAAGCTCGGGTTGATAAGGCTTGAGAATCAGACTGTTGCAATAAGCTTTCCTGCTCAATGCGTCAGCAATCACATTGGCCTTGCCTAGAGTATACTCGATACTCGGATTATACTCTTGAATCATTTCGACCCATCGAGTCTGCCTGAGGTTGAGATTAGGCTGAGTGAAGATGTACTTGAGACTCTTGTGATCAGTGAAAATGTCCACTTTTCTTCCCAATAAGAGATGTCTCCAAGTCAAAATAGCATGCACAACTGCCGCCAACTCGAGATCATGAGTGGGGTAGTTCTTCTCATTGGGCTTCAACTGGCGAGAGGTATAAGCAACAACTTTCTTCTCTTGCATCAACACTGCGCCAAGACCTTGGAGAGAGGCATCACAAAAGACCTCGTATGGCTTGGATTCATCAGGCGGAGTCAGAACTGGATCAGTGATCAATTTCTCTTTCAAAGTGTTGAAAGCAATGTCACACTCCGGAGACCAAACGTACTTGACGTGCTTCTGAAGAAGATTTGAGAGAGGCTTCGCGATCTTAGAAAAGGTTTCAACGAATCTTCGACAGTAGCTTGCGAGACCGAGGAAGCTGCGGAGTTGCTTCACGTTCTGAGGAGGTTCCCAATTCACAATTGCAGACACCTTCTCAGGATTCACGGCAATGCCCTTGGCAGAGATGATATGACCAAGATAAAGAACCTCATCGAGCCAAAATTCGCACTTGTAGAACTTGTGTTCCCTCAACTTATCGAGTACCAAACGCAAGTGCTTGGCATGATCTTCCTTGTTCTTCGAGAAAACCAGAATGTCGTCGAGATAGACCAAAACGAAGTCATTGGTATAGGCGTTGAAGATGAAGTTCATCATGCGAGAGAACATCGGAGGAGCGTTGACGAGGCCAAAATACATGACAGTGTATTCATAAGAACCATAGCTTGTCCTGAAAGCCGTCTTGGGAATATCTTGTTCACGGATTCGAATCTGATGATAACCCATACGGAGATCAAGCTTGGAGAATACTTGGGCACCTTTGAGTTGTTCGAACAGCTCATTGATGTTGGGAAGTGGGTATTTATTCTTGATGGTCTTCTTGTTCAATGGACGGTAATCAACACAAAGTCGGTCCGTTCCATCCTTCTTCTTCACAAAAAGAACACCACAACCCCACGGAGAAGAACTAGGCCGGATGAGACCCATTCTCTCTTGAATATCGAGTTGCTTCTTCAGCTCCTTCAACTCTTCAGGTCCGAGCTTTTAAGGACGCTTGCACACAGGTTCCGTACCAGGCTCAAGATCAATGACGAATTCAACTGGCCGGTGCGGAGGCATTCCTAGGGAAGCTCTTCTGGAAAGACGTCTTGATATTCGCAAACGACTGGAATTTGCGAGATAGCATCCAGTTCACCCTTCTCATTGAGAGAAAACAGACGATGGTATCATCACGAGCGGCAAAGACAATTACATCCTCAGACGAATGAGTCAATTGAATCTGCCTGGCAGCACAATCAAGCTGAGCCTTGTGCTTAGAAAGCCAATCCATTCCGAGAATAAGATCAATATCCGAGTTACCAAGAACCACCGGAGAAGAGAGAAACTTGCAATCGCCCAACGTGATAGTAACATCCGAGGCCATAGCGCTTGCATTCATGAATTTACCCGGAGAAACAACAGATAACTGTCTAGGCAAATTTTGTAAAGGCAACTCATGCTTAGAAACAAATGGTCTCGAGATGAAACAATGCGATGCACCAGTGTCAAAAAGAACTTTGGCAGGAATATCGTTAACAGGAAGGTTACCCATAATGACATCTGACGAATCCTCTGCCTGAGCTGCATTCATCAAGTTGACCTTGGCGGACTTGGTGTTATGCTTGACGATAGCTGTACTTGCTCTCACAGGAGGAGGAGGAGGAAGACGCCTCTGATTGAGACACTTGTTGGCATAGTGACCCTTCTATTGGCACTTGTTGCATGTGACCTCTGAAAGCGGACGGTGATACGGAGCACTCAATCCTGGAGCTTGAGACGAAGTCTTGTTCTGAAAGCCAGTGTTGGGTGGGTGGGAAGATCCACTACCACCTTTGCTCTTCTGATACGGCTGATGGAACGAGGAGGAGGAAGCCAATACTTCTGCTGCTTGGCCACTTGAGTAGAGGAAGACGGAGTAGCATCTCTGACTCGCTTCTTGGAAGCATCACGCCTCAGTTGAGCGGCCTCTTGCTTCAGTGCCATGTTGTAGAACTCATCGTACCTCAAGGGCTCAAAGAGAACAAGAGCTAGCTGGATTTCTTCTCTGAGACCACCCCTGAACTGGTATATCATGCTCTTCTCGTCAGGGACGTCCTGCCTAGCAAAGCGGGCGAGCTTCTGAAACAACTTGTTGTAGTCATAGACAGACAAAGAGCCTTTCTTCAGGTTGCGGAATTCCTCACGCTTGCTTTCAACCACGCTCTGAGGGATATGGTGAGCTCTGAAATCTTGACGGAATTCATCCCAAGTGATCACACGTCCACCTCTGGAATCCTTGTACTGCTGGAACCATTCTGCAGCTTGATCTTTGAGTTGGAAGGAAGCGAACTTGACAAAGTCCTCAGGCCTGACGTTACTGCACTCGAAATGCTTACATAGATCCACGAGCCAATCGTCAGCATCAGTTGCCTCAACACAATTGCTGAAAGTTTTTGGCCCGTTAGCAAGGAACTGGTTGAGTGTAGCAAAGTGATTCTGATTGTTTCCTTGATTCCCTTGGTTGCCTTGATTGCGCTCTTTAAGAATTTGCATGATCAACTGTGTGTTTGCATTGGTTGCGGCCAACACAGCTTGCCATGCCTCCTGAGGAGGTGGAGGTGGTGGCGGATCTTAATTCTGATTCCGATTGGTGCTCTTAGCGGGAGCCATCCTGAAGAGGTTGACCACCGTTAGCACATAGACAAATAAATGAAGCTGAATCCAACGGAATGAAAATTGCAACATATAGTCTTCAGATTCGAACAAAATGAACGAATGCATTTCTCTTGAAATGGTCACATATCCATAAATTGAGAAGCCACGTAGAATTTAGGTAGAGAAATAAATCAACAAGGTACGGATCAAGAACGAATAATCAGTAAGAAATCCCAATCTCAAACCAACTATCCATGGAAGAAGAACTAGAGCTACTAGAATTCCCACCTATGAAACTCCCGAACCTTTCCGGTTATGCAATCAGGTGTTGGGGATACAGGGGAAGCATAATATCTCACCCAAATCTAGCAAATCCTACATCTAGCTGTATCCATCCTTCAACACATAACCGAGAAAAACTTTGGAAACCATCTACCTCAACCTTCGAAAAGCATTAGTTATACAAGTTATGGCGATACTCCCGAACTCCCGCCCCAGTACTGGGTGGCCTCGAGGTTATCTCACCAACGAACTGCATAAAAGAGATTTTCGATGTCGGTGTACTAAACTCAGGTATTCCAGAACTGCAATGATAAAATTATGACGACAACACCTCAGAGCTCAACTCCCCGGGACATTTCCAGAAAACCCCTGACAGGAGGCACCAAGACAATGTTCTCGTCATAAAACCATCGGAACGATTCCAAGATACCCGCGTGATCCTAAATTTTTTTAGTGAAATTTGAGAAGAGAAGAGTCAAAACTCTACGTCAGGATGCCTTACCAGAGCGATGAGGAGACTGGGAAGTAAAAATAATTCCTAAACTCTCCGATATATAATTCCTAAATGACTCAAAACATTTTTCTAGACACAACTCGGCCGCTAAAAACGATCAAGCAATGGGGCTCCTAAGGTCGGGGAAGGCTCTGATTACCAACTTGTAACACCCTCGATGCGACTATATCTCCCACGTGTCGAGGCACGACTTAGAGGCATAATCGCATTGAAGGCATATGTCGCAAGTTAGGAAATCTTCACAACATCCCATGTAATATAAATAATAAATGGGAGATACATAGTTGGCTTACACTCGCCACGTCAATCAAGTACATAAATAACATTACATCATTCAAACACTCATGGCCCGACTACAGCGCCAAAATAAAAGATAACCCAACATGCGACACGGTCCCGATCACCCCCAACTGGGCACCACTACTGATCATCAGGAAAGGAAACATAGTATCGTTGAGAGTCCTCATCGAACTCCCACTTGAGCTCAAGCGCGTCACCTGGAGAGGAATCATCAGGCCCTGCATCTGGTGTAATAGTAATCTGTGGGCCATAGGGACTCAGCAATCTTGCACCCTCGCGATCAAGACTATTTAAGCTTATAGGTAAGACAAGGTAAAATATGTGGAGCTGCAGCAAGCGACTAGCAAATATGGTGGCTATCCTGTTCGCAAAAGAGAGCGAGAGGAGGAGGCAAAGCGCGAGCGAGTAACTAGAGAGCAACCTGCGCAAGCATTACTCCAACACCGTGTCCACTTCCCGGACTCCGCCGAGAAGAGGCCATCACGGTAACTCACACGGTTGATTCATTTTAAATAAGTTAAGGTTCAAGTTATCTACAACCGGACATTAACAAATTCCCATCTGCCCATAACCGCGGGCACGGCTTTCGAAAGTTCAAATCCCTGCAGGGGAGTCCCAACTTAGCCCATGACAAGCTCTCACGGTCAACGAAGGAATAGACCTCCTCCCGAGACGTTCCGATCAGACTCGGTATCTCGGTTCTTCAAGACACTTCGACAGGTTAAAACAAGACCAGCAACACCGCCCGAATGTGCCGACAAATCCCGATAGGAGCTGCACATATCTCGTTCTCAGGGCACACTCAGATGAGCCAGACGTCGGGTAGGCCAGCCCAGAGTTGCCCCTGGTAGCCCCGGACATCGCTCGGTTGGACCAACACTCAGAGGAGCACTGGCCCGGGGGGGTTAAATAAGATGACCCTCGGGCTCCGGAAACCCAAGGGAAAAGAGGCTAGGTGGAAAATGGTAAAACCAAGGTTGGGCATTGCTGGAAAAGCTTTAATCAAGGCGAACTATCAAGGGGTTCCCATTATAACCCAACCGCGTAAGGAACGCAAAATCCGGGAACATAACACCGATATGACGGAAACTAGGGCGGCAAGAGTGGAACAAAACACTAGGCGAGAGGCCGAGCCTTCCACCCTTTACCAAGTATATAGATGCATTAAGATAACATGGCAATATAATGATATCCCAACAAGTAAATAATGTTCCAACAAGGAACGGCCTCCAATCTTCACCTGCAACTAGCAAACGCTATAAGAGGGGCTGAGCAAAGCGGTAACATAGCCAATCAACGGTTTGCTAGGACATGGTGGGTTAGAGGTTTGACATGGCAAGTTGGGAGGCTGGAAAGCAAGTGGTAGGCATCGTAGCATTTGCATAGCAAAAGAGCGAGCATCTAGCAAAGCAAAGATAGTAGTGATTTCGAGGGTATGATCATCTTGCATGCAAAGTTGTCAGAGTTGACTGGATCCTCAAAAGCAAACTCAACGGGCTCCTCGTTAGCGAACTCGTCTCCCAGCTCTACCCAATCAAGACAAACAAGCAACAAGGGCACAATCAACCACGTGCAAAGCTCAAACGATATGTTGCAAAGATGGTATGCTATGCGGGATGCGATGCGGGATGCATATGCAAGAGTGACAGGGATGCATGAACCTGGCCTCAACTTGGAAATCCAAGTGTCCACTGGAAAGATGAGATGAAATTCGCTTGAAAACGATATAAAGAACACCGGAATCGGAGTTACGGTTTGGAAATGGCAAGCAATTCAAATATGACCACGTTCTGCGATTTACAGCAAGTAGCCATCTAAATGCAATGAGATGAACATGCTACAGCACCCAAACATGACAACAAAATACATGGCAGGGATGCATTCAAGATGCTTAACAAAAGTCTAGCACTGAGCTACGGCCATTCATCCATTAACAGGTTCAAACAAGCATGGCAAAAATGCATATGGTAAACAGATCTCAGACTTAGTGAAATTAACACTTGTCTGGAATTTCAGATCAGGTAGCACACTTCGGAGCAACAAAACTATATGCTGCAGGACCTGAACATGGCAAAGTAAAGCATGGCATGGAGCTACTCAAAGAGCTTAACAAAAGTCCCTTAGTGACCTTGAGCCAAAAGGGATCAGAAAATACAATTGCAAGCATGTGAACATGGCAAAAACATAATCCGTTCTCAGACTTAGTGAAAACTGGAGCATGCTGAAACAGGTATCAAGTAGGCATGTTTACGAGCTTGATGCACTCACTACGGAGCAAGTCATGACAATCTAAGCATACACCCATCAAGAATACACAAAATGCAAGCTATACATGGCAAGAACAATAGCATAGCATGCACGGATCAACTACAACATCATCGGCAAAATTGCTAACAAGTAGACAATCTGCCCAGATTCACGAAGTAGCAAAAGTAGAGCTCGATTGACTCAAGCTAGGGTGATCCATAATTTCAAACAAAGACATGGATGGATAGAGCACTACAATATTAACAAAACATCTTACTGATCATCCTCAAAAGAGGCACGGATCACCGGAAACAACATGAACATATGGCAACATGAGATAAACAGCTCAAGGACTTAGTGGAATGCTAAGTCCCCTGAAATCAGCATTACCAAGTGCCTCACTTTGCAAGCTTGTGCTAGTCACCACACACATCACAAAAATACATGGGTTGCACCTCTGGAAAGATGGAAAATCCCTTAGCAAAACATAGTAGAGCTCATGGGCATATCATGCACACAATAATCATGGCAAAAATGACAAATATCTAAATGGAGTAGCAAGATCTGACAATTATCTCAAGTAGCACTCTTTCTAACAGCATTTTGGGCATCAAGATGAACTCAAATGAAAATGATGCGATGGAATGAAATGATGTACGCTCTGGAGACAACATTTTGATATGCTATATGCCCAAAACGGAGCTACGGATGCGGAGTTACGACATGATGAAGAGGAGCATATGGATCTGAGAATTTGAGGACTTAGTAGAAATTCACCACCTCGCGGTTAGGGTTTACTGTAGCTCCCGATCCAGATCTGGCGAAAGAGCACTGTAGCGGCGGCGGATCTGGGGCTCGCCGGCGACGGAGCTTGCGGAGGCCGGCGTTCGTCGCGGGGCGGCGCGGGGAGGGAGCGGACCGATCCAGGGGCTCCTGGGAGTGCGGCGTGGCGCGGTGGCGCGTCTCCGGCGAGGAGCGGCGTCGGGGAGGAAGCTCGGCGGCGGACGGCGAGGAAGCAGCGGTCGGCGCGGCCGGCCGGCAAGGGCCGTGGTGGCGCAACGAAGAAGGCGGCGGCGCGGGCAAGGAGGAGTGGGGCGGCGCGGGAAGACGGCCAACCGGGCTCGGGGGCCGCGCTGGCCGCGCGGGCCTCGGCGGGCGGGTGGCGGCGCGCCACGTGGCAGGCGGCGGTTGGCGGTGGCGGATCCGGACGCGTCCGGCTCCGTCGGACGTGTCCGGCGGCGGCGGAGATCCGATTTTTTAGGGTTAGGGGGAGAAGATCCGGGAATTGGAAATGGGGTTCTATTTATAGAGGTAGAGGGAGCTAGGAGAGTCCAAATGAGGTGCGGTTTTGGCCACGCGATCGTGATCGAACGCTCTAGATGATGGAGAAGGTTTTGGTGGGTTTTGGGCCAACTTTGAGGGGTGTTGGGCTGCAACACACACGAGGCCTTTTCGGTCCCTCGGTTAACCATTTGAGTATCAAACGAAGTCCAAATGGTACGAAACTTGACAGGCGGTCTACCGGTAGTAAACCAAGCCGCTTGGCAAGTCTCGGTCCAATCCGGAAATGTTTAATCCCCACACACGAAAGAAAGGTAGAAATGAACCACCGGAGGAAAACGAAGCGCCGGAATGCAAAACGGACAACGGAGAAAATGCTCGAATGCATGAGATGAACACGTATGCAAATGCAATGCACATGATGCATGATATGAGATGCATGACAACGATAACAACACACGGAGACAAAGACCCAACCGAGAAAATAAAATAACTTAACGCCGGAAACGGCAAGAGTTGGAATACATATTGGGTAAGTTACATCCGGGGTGTTACAACACACCACCACTAAGAAAGGATCTCGTCCCGAGATCTAGGACTGAAAGAACGCCGGGTACTCAGAACGGAGGTGATCCTCGCGTTCCCAGGTAGCTTCACGGTCGGAATGGTGTGACCACTTGACTTTGAGGAATTTGATTGACTTGTTGCGAGTCTTGCGTTCAGTCTCTTCAAGAATAGCAACGGGGTGCTCACGATAGAGAGAGATCTTCTTGGAGCTCAATGTCTTCGAAGTTGACGGTGCGGTCAGGAGTCTTGAAGCACTTTCGAGCTGAGAGACATGGAACACGTCATGAACATTTGCAAAGTTTGAAGGAAGCTCGAGTTGATAGGCGATATCGCCTCTCTTGCTGACAATCTTGAAAGGTCCCACGTATCTGGGGGCAAGCTTCCCTTTGATACCGAAGCGACGAGTACCTTTCATAGGAGAGACGTGAGGTAAACATGATCTCCGATCTCGAAAGCCAAATCACGGTGCTTACTATCATAGTAGCTCTTCTGGCGAGATTGGGCTGCTTTGAGGTTATCTCGAATGACTTTGCACATTTCCTCTGCCTCTGTGATTAAGTCTGAGAAGCTGACGTTCACCGTTTCGACCAGTTGAGAGGGGTACGACACTTCCTGCCATACAGAATTTCAAATGGGGCCTTGCCCGAACTTGCTTGAAAACTGTTGTTGTAGGAGAATTCAGCATATGGAAGACAATCCTCCCACTTCATGCCGAAGGAGATCACACAAGCCCTGAGCATATCTTCAAGAATCTGATTGACACGCTCGACTTGACCGCTAGTTTGAGGATGGAAAGCTGTGCTGAAGCAGATGTTGGTTCCCATGGCCTTATGAAAAGAATCCCAAAACTTGGAGGTAAAGATGCTGCCACGGTCTGAAGAGATCACTTGTGGAATACCGTGCAGAGAGACAATCCGAGAGGTATAGAGCTCCGCCAATTCAGCTGTAGTGATTGACTCTTTGATAGGAAGAAAGTGAGCCACTTTGGTGAGTTTGTCGATGACAACGAATATAGCATCATTGCCACGCTTGGACTTGGAAACCCAGTCACGAAGTCCATCTCAATGTGGTCAAACTTCCATTCTGGAATGGCAAGAGGTTGGAGGAGACCAGCTGGCCTTTGGTGTTCCTGCCTTCACTCTTCTGCAGACATCACATTCATTCACGAACTGAGCAATCTCGCGCTTCATTCGAGTCCACCAATAAGCCTGCTTGAGGTCCTGATACATCTTCGTGCTCCCAGGGTGGATGGAGAGGAGAGAATTGTGAGACTCGTTCATGATCACTTTACGAAGGTCAACCTTTGGGTACAACAATACGATCCTCGAAGAAGAGAGTGTCCTTGTCGTCAAGGCGGTAGCACTTGTACTTGGGTTGACTCTTGGCAATCCCAATCTTCACCTTTTTCACCATAGCATCAAGAAGCTGAGGCTTGGCGAATCTGGTCTTCCAAGGTAGGAGAGACTTGAAGGTTGGCGAGGAAACCTTGAGGAACAACTTGCAGATTAAGTTTGCGGAAAGCTTCACAAAGCTCGGGTTGATAAGGCTTGAGAATCAGCTGTTGCAGTAAGCCTTCCTGCTCAATGCGTCAGCAATCACATTGGCCTTGCCTGGAGTATACTCGATACTCGGATTATACTCTTGAATCATTTCGACCCATCGAGTTTGCCTGAGGTTGAGATTAGGCTGAGTGAAGATGTACTTGAGACTCTTGTGATCAGTGAAGATGTCCACTTTTCTTCCCAATAAGAGATGTCTCCAAGTCAAAAGAGCATGCACAACTGCCGCCAACTCGAGATCATGAGTGGGGTAGTTCTTCTAGGGCTTCAACTGGCGAGAGGTATAAGCAACAACTTTCTTCTCTTGCATCAACACTGCGCCAAGACCTTGGAGAGAGGCATCACAAAAGACCTCGTATGGCTTGGATTCATCAGGCGGAGTCAGAACTGGAGCAGTGATCAATTTCTCTTTCAAAGTGTTGAAAGCAATGTCACACTCCGGAGACCAAACGTACTTGACGTGCTTCTTGAAGAAGATTTGAGAGAGGCTTCGCGATCTTAGAAAAGGTTTTCAACGAATCTTCGACAGTAGCTTGCGAGACCGAGGAAGCTGGAGTTGCTTCACGTTCTGAGGAGGTTCCCAATTCACAATTGCAGACACCTGCTCAGGATTCACCGCAATGCCCTTGGCAGAGATGATATGACCAAGATAAAGAACCTCATCGAGCCAAAATTCACACTTGACTTAGAACTTGTGTTCCCTCACTTATCGAGTACCAAACGCAAGTGCTTGGCATGATCTTCCTTGTTCTTCGAGAAAACCAGAATGTCGTCGAGATAGACCAAAACGAAGTCATTGGTAGGCGTTGAAGATGAAGTTCATCATGCGAGAGAACATCGGAGGAGCGTTGACGAGGCCAAAATACATGACAGTGTATTCATAAGAACCATAGCTTGTCCTGAAAGCCGTCTTGGGAATATCTTGTTCACGGATTCGAATCTGATGATAACCCATACGGAGATCAAGCTTGGAGAATACTTGGGCACCTTTGAGTTGTTCGAACAGCTCATTGATGTTGGGAAGTGGGTATTTATTCTTGATGGTCTTCTTGTTCAATGGACGGTAATCAACACAAAGTCGGTCCGTTCCATCCTTCTTCTTCACAAAAAGAACACCACAACCCCACGGAGAAGAACTAGGCCGGATGAGACCCATTCTCTCTTGAATATCGAGTTGCTTCTTCAGCTCCTTCAACTCTTCAGGTCCGAGCTTTTAAGGACGCTTGCACACAGGTTCCGTACCAGGCTCAAGATCAATGACGAATTCCACTGGCCGGTGCGGAGGCATTCCTGGGAGCTCTTCTGGAAAGACGTCTTGATATTCGCAAACGACTGGAATTTGCGAGATAGCATCTAGTTCACCCTTCTCATTGAGAGAAAATAGACGGATGGTATCATCACGAGCGGCAAAGACAATTACATCCTCAGACGCATGAGTCAATTGAATCTGCCTGGCAGCACAATCAAGCTGAGCCTTGTGCTTAGAAAGCCAATCCATTCCGAGAATAAGATCAATATCCGAGTTACCAAGAACCACCGGAGAAGAGAGAAACTTGAATCGCCCAACGTGATAGTAACATCCAGGGCCATAGCGCTTGCATTCATGAATTTACCCGGAGAAACAACAGATAACTGTCTAGGCAAATCTTGTAAAGGCAACTCATGCTTAGAAACAAATGGTCTCGAGATGAAACAATGCGATGCACCAGTGTCAAAAAGAACTTTGGCAGGAATATCGTTAACAGGAAGGTTAACCATAATGACATCTGACGAATCCTCTGCTTGAGCTGCATTCATCAATTTGACCTTGGCGGACTTGGTGTTATGCTTGACCATAGCTGTACTTGCTGATCTCACAGGAGGAGGAGGAGGAGGAGGAAGACGCCTCTGATTGAGACACTTGTTGGCATAGTGACCCTTCTGTTGGCACTTGTTGCATGTGACCTCTGAAAGCGGACGGTGATACGGAGCACTCGATCCTGGAGCTTGAGACGAAGTCTTGTTCTGAAAAGCCAGGTTGGGTGGGTGGGAAGATCCACTACCACCTTTGCTCTTCTGATACGGCTGATGGAACGGAGGAGGAGGAAGCCAATACTTCTGCTGCTTGGCCACTTGAGTAGAGGAAGACGGAGTAGCATCTCTGACTCGCTTCTTGGAAGCATCACGCCTCAGTTGAGCGGCCTCTTGCTTCAGTGCCATGTTGTAGAACTCATCGTACCTCAAGGGCTCGAAGAGAACAAGAGCTAGCTGGATTTCTTCTCTGAGACCACCCCTGAACTGGTATATCATGCTCTTCTCGTCAGGGACGTCCTGCCTAGCAAAGCGGGCGAGCTTCTGAAACAACTTGTTGTAGTCATAGACAGACAAAGAGCCTTTCTTCAGGTTGCGGAATTCCTCACGCTTGCTTTCAACCACGCTCTGAGGGATATGGTGAGCTCTGAAATCTTGACGGAATTCATCCCAAGTGATCACACGTCCACCTCTGGAATCCTTGTACTGCTGGAACCATTCTGCAGCTTGATCTTTGAGTTGGAAGGAAGCGAACTTGACAAAGTCCTCAGGCCTGACGTTACTGCACTCGAAATGCTTACATAGATCCACGAGCCAATCGTCAGCATCAGTTGCCTCAACACAATTGCTGAAAGTTTTTGGCCCGTTAGCAAGGAACTGGTTGAGTGTAGCAAAGTGATTCTGATTGTTTCCTTGATTCCCTTGGTTGCCTTGATTGCGCTCTTTAAGAATTTGCATGATCAACTGTGTGTTTGCATTGGTTGCGGCCAACACAGCTTGCCATGCCTCCTGAGGAGGTGGAGGTGGTG